>NC_134707.1:29124344-29424344 GCF_043290135.1 Rhipicephalus microplus
TACGCACGCTTCATGAATGCTACAGCCTGCAAACATTTTCTATATGAAGTGGCAGGCCCGACAACCATTGTCTATTGATCCGTTATCTAGAATTCGACATTTGGTAAAATGCAAGCTTCCGAGTGTCTTCATTCGTCTTCGAATCACGAATGTTCGCATTTCCCTCGCAGCGTATAGACACGTTTGCACACTTCAGGCGCGTGCGGGAATTACCGCCCGACGTTTCCTTCCAACAGCACGAAATGGGGAAGACTGTATTCAGAACAGACCACCACTTGGTACAATGCATTTCGTTTACATCATAGGAATCTGAAAAGAAGATTCGGATATTCAGTATGCATCCAGTATTGCATCCGCCTTTTCGTTCGCGTGAGGCTTCACCTTGAGACACATCACGGTGCGTAATGCCAGCGCTAGTTAGAAATCGTGGCCATATTTCCTTCTCATCGTTTTTTTTTTCAATCTGCCATGGTCGTTCAGGAAATTGTGCTTGAATATCATTACATCCATCGCTTCGTGATTTTTTTTATGTTATTTATCATAGCGTTCATTGCCTGTAGCGGACATATTTTCCGCGGGTATGCAGCTTTTTGGGTGTATGAACGTTCTTAAGGGAAACAAAAAAGTGCCCCTCATATTAGACTATCAACGATCACCTTGATGTGCTATCTTTCTTTTACTTTTTTTTTCTTTTGCTTCTCTTGGATCGCGGTCGTTGAGATTAAAAAGGATCGTATTTCAGCACACTTAAGTCTATTCCAAAAGTGAATAGCGAAACGAAAAAAAAAAAAAAGAATGCTTAAGAAGAAAACACGAAAAAAAAATTGTCTCATTGTGTTCTATGTAACCAATCTGGTACAGTGTTCTATTTGTTGACAAAAAGTGCCTGAAATGTGTACGCAAAGTTTATGCTGCGTCACCTATGGTATAGAAAAAAAACACAAAAAAATCAAGCATGACGACTTTCACGTCTTCATTTGTAAATACATGATTTGATCGTGAACAGTGATGTTTTTTTTGTTGTTGTCCCCGCAATAAATGAAAATGACAAATGTTCTCCTTGCGTCCGCACTTTTCCTGACTTGGTGTGCCCTTTCCTATGACTGGGCGTCACCAATCCACTCTGAGACGTACGAATAATAAGTATTTTCTGGGATTTAACGTCCGGAAACCACCACTTTGAGACGCGGTAGTGGAGGGCTCGGAAATTTCCACCACCATGGGTTCTTTAGTGGGTATACCTAAATCTAAGCACACGGGCTTCAAACATTGTCACTTCCACTGAAAATGCGGCCACCACGAACGGGATGCAATTCTGCGACCTGCGGGTCTCTCAAACGTACGAAATAAGCCCCTCTAAAATAACATTGCTGCAAACATGTCAAGGTGAAACGAAGTGCATTGCTGGCCTCATAAGTGTTTGCTTCCGTTGACACGAAGTCTGATGTTTATTTACAATTTTGATCAGACATGAATGAAGCTAAAAGGTTGTCTATACACGACTGACTAAACGTCTGGCCCTGACTCCACGACTACACCAAACAGCAGATAACTGCAGAAAAAAAAAAGTTGCGCATCTCCATGAAGTGGAGCGTGACGACTGGGCGAAGCTCTGAGTATCGTATCAATGAGCAATCGCACATTAGCCGAGCACTGCCCAATATAATAATAGGTATAATTAGGTATGCACGAGTAATTAGGTATAATTATGTATGTATGAGTAATTAGGTATGTATGAGTTAATTTATGGTGGTCCTGTGGATCACAATGAAATTATTCCTAAATGCTTAATTTGCATTATATGGGTGACATAAGGCGTGTATAGAAATTTCGAAAATCGCGTCTTCCACTCTTAGGCAATTCAAGGAGAAGAGTGAAAATTGCTGGAGGGGAGGATATGCCTCGAAAGTGAAGCCAAGAACCCGGCATTTTACCGGAGGCTAAACACCAGTTTAATATGGCTCATTTGTTGGGACATATAGTGCCCGACGTGCGCCTTTGTGTTACAAGTTTCCTTGAGAAGCTTTAACATATAGGCACATTATAGTAGAGGTCACCTCATCAATACTCTTCTTGATAGGTTGTTTTCGCCGGGAGCAGTGGCCTTATATTTAGCCTATGTCTACTGAACTCTGTTGCAACCCCTCCCCTTTTTTGTTCGTATGTGTGTCACATGTTTCGACTCTACCGTGACCACAACGGAAGAAAAAGCTAGGTCCCAACGAGCTTCGCCCCTAAAGAGACCTGGCATAGTCAGTCTAACGGCCTCGGGCTTTTGCCGAACACCCCTTGGAATTTACAAAGTGTCCTTCACTTTTATTGGTTTCTTACGAAGCCCTCCAGTGTCAAGACATATTTCAGAGGGTGATTAGACCTGGCATAGACAGTCGAACGACCTCAGGGTTTCGCCGAACACCCCTTTGAATTCACGAATTGTCCTTTACATTTATTTGTTTCTTACAAAGCCCTCCGATGACAACACTTATATGAGAGGGTGATCCGCCACATACAATACGACCAAGCAGGTTCGTTACACCAGAAACCCCTGGCTAGAGAGCATCACCGTCTTTATTGAAGAAAGTGTGCTCATAATGTCATGAAATTATGACAAACATTCCGGTACCTTGTTTTACTGAGTGGCTATTCTGAGAAAATTGTCAACAACCAACGCATCTACAAAGGAAGACATTAAATATATGAAAAAGTTAGTTTCGCTGACGTGCGTTCACTCGTGGTTTCAAGGAAGCATTGGTTGGAAACAGTCTACCGCTCTTCCACAGATCCACTCGATCAGAGATTCGAACCACTGAGCCCTCGCTCCGCCTCCATCGCAGTCACAATGTCAATGTATGACATCATCATAACGTCACACACAAGTAAAGCTTGTGTTATCACAAGGTCACGTCATCACGGGGCATCAAGATGCTTGGTTAAAGGAGGATAGATCACCGTGGTATTGCCAAACCAGGTGAGGAACAGAAACCTCGCAATCGCTTCGACTTACTAAGCACTGCAAAATGACATTCAGGTACATAAAGATCTCGAAGTGGGGCGAGGTGGGATCAATACTTTTGCTGTGAAAAAAAAGGGGCCTTAGGCTTTGAGTCGTCTTAAGTCAATGAACACGAAACACTGAGAGTGTTTCACTTGATCTTCATAGCAACTCCATAAAGTGCTTATCTCAACTTCAGTTTGCTTCTTCGTTTCTGGTTGAATTCAATTGGCGTCCCCCACAAAAAAAGAAAAGAAAGCAACGCTATTGAATACACGAACTGGTAAGCATGTCTTCTTTGCTCTTGTAAGATCTATAGAAAGATACATTCAGCATGCACGCTTACTATATATAGCATACCGTATTGCGTGATTAGATATCTTGATGTTCAATTGCAATGTCTATGGTTCTCTGGTACGCAATCTACAAGTAAACCTTAGTAACAGAACATTCACCTATTTTAGACCAATGCAATATCACCATTCCGTTCACCACGGCTTTTAAAGAGCACCCTTTCCGTAAGTGCATCGCCATTTTTGTTGCTAAATCAATGAGCATGGTCCCGACACCTGAGCTCATCTGTCTCAATAATTTTGTAGCTATATGACACTTCATTACGAGATAAGGATACCAATGCTTTAGGACATGAGATATCAGTGATTGTCCCTTTTTTATTCTTTTCTGCATGTAATGTCATTAGTGTTTCGAGAACTACGTCAACTCTAACTCAGCATTGCTGTTTGTTTTTTCCCACAAATCACCGTTTGCAGTTAGGAGAAAATAACCCCCCGACCACTCCACGTCATGGCCACATTCGGACAATGGAGCTGTAAGCGTGCCAGTGTAAGTTAATTGGTAGAGAGATCGCGTAGTGCAGTGAATCCACCACTATACTCGAAGTACTTACTCCTACACATTTCGAGCATAATCATCAGCATGATTATGTATTATCACCGCCATCATCTCGAGCTTCGTAATCATCACATTGATCAACATTCAGGATCACCAATTGGTTGTCATAACCAATTTAATTTTCATTGTCATCATAACCTTTACGAGCATCATCGCCATCATTTCGCTTGATTCACTACCCCTCTGTTGACCTGCGTGACTCCTACTATTTCTATGACTCGGATTACTATGACTGCCGCTACAATTACTACTGCTATGACTACTAATATGGCCACTACTATACTATAATACTACTGTTGCTACTAATATTACTATAACTATGGCAACTATTACTGTTGCTGCTACTACTACTACTATTATTATTACTACTACTACTACTGCGGCCAATACAATGACTACTACTACGGCTGCTGCTACCACCGCTACTACTATGACTACTTTTACTACTACTACGAAGACGATGTCGACGGCACAAGGCAGAACAGGACAGTCTTGCCGTTAAAAAAAATGGTCACAGGACGCCAAAGAATACTCGAGGGTCCGGGCACACGTCAACTTCCACGCAACTTATCACTGACCATACAGTGTTCCCGTATCAACATAAGATTCCAAAAAGCTCCCCCCCCTGCCCCCCCCCCCGTCATCACACTACGCCCCGATGCGTGGGAACCGCGCCCATGTTGTGATGATTGGAGCGGCGAAGCGTTTAAAAGGCCATCTGTAGTAGTATGTGTACATACAGATGCACTCTCGCCTCAATCCGGCTCCCTGCGGGACTTTAATGAATCGACCTTGACTGAGGCCAAGTCGCATGCTGCGGCTGGACTTGGAAGAGAGGCACTGTGCAGCAGCAGCAGCACAGCCTCCTCCCCTGCCCGTCCAACGGAGTATCACGAGCGAAAGGACCAGAAACGCACGAAAGAAACCGGATTCTCGTGACGTCACTGGACGGGCCGGCTGCGCTAACAGCTCCGCAGAAGCGTCGTAAATGCGTTTCGATCATCTTCCGCAGCGCGAACCGGCGACGAAAACAGGCATTTTTGTATTTGCTTCTTCTCGCTTCGCGGCGAGAGATTGCACTAGTGAGAGACAGAAGAAGAGGGAGACCGAGAAAGGAAGAGGAATAACTTCAAGTTCTCCGAAACGCAGTATATTGGGTGGGGCCGTGACTTGGCTGTCGATTGCCGCTTCGTACTGAGCGGTCATACATCCGACAGCCTTGCGTCGTGATTCGCTGTTTGTTTTTCAACTTGCACGTGATCGGCGAATGGGACTGTCCTGGAGGTCCTAAGTCAATTTCGTGCATTCTGCGCCGTCTTTTTTTTTACGCCTAATTGTTAAGTCCTTATTGGGGATCCCGGATGAAACTTCTCTCCAACAAGAACATGTGTCTGTGAAGGCTGACACAGTATGTTCAACAAATTAATCGGTATTCAGCATTCGTAGAAGCAGGTCGCACTCGAAACAACGCTGGCTAAGCACAATGTTCGCTTATCTGTACAAAGGCCACACTATAGAACCTGAATGCGTGTTCAGGTGTCCGTAGCTACAGAGCTGAGTTGACGTAACCATCTTTTGAATCCCGAGGTCATTTAAAACGTCATTTGATATATAACACGATGGTTGCACAGTTAGGAATCATGGGTTTCGTATGTTATTATTGTCATCACGAAGAGCGGTACACATATATTGACACCAATCAAATCAAACAATCTGCTCAGTGGCACCTGAAAAGCTTAAATGCATGTTAGACCCACATGCATCAAAGGGAACGCTGAAGTGTCAAAGGAGCTGATGCGCAATGCTGGATTCTCGTCTTCTAAATTGTTGAAGGGTACGAGGCGATTGATGAAACAAGGATCAAGTGGAACTTCCTGCGAGAACATTAACGCCTGCGTGTTCTGAAGTTTGTGAAAAAGTTCCTTCTCTATTTCATGTTGTTACCATCAAATGAGTGATTGATCTGACGCCGTAGAAGTCTGACGATGAGTAGTACGTGTATATTTGCTAGGTATTCTGAGTAATTCGACAATGACGCTGAATGAACAGCTGCGGTCAGCCTAATTGGCGATGATCCTGCACATGGGAACCTTAACACGAGCGGCTTAGGCTCACTTTATGTATACCGGCTATAGAATTTCTAACGGCACATTCACTGTTCCAGCCAAAGAATGAAATTGCAGTCTATAATGTCATCCTGGCTTCTAAGTTATATGTGAGAAAACAGCATGATCAACGGAGACGCCAAGCTTACACATTCAAATTTTATTCGACTTGATGTGGCGGATATACAAACTCAAACTGTGGATACCATTCGGAAAAAAGCTGATGTACAGTCTAAAACAAAAGTTCGTTTCAAGATGACCAAGATGATAGAGCCAATTGCAAGAAATTTGTACAAGCTGAGTCATATTTATACATGAAATGAATGGTCCTATATACAATACAACTCCGGTTTTCCATATCATACATGCAAATTATGACCACAACTTCACTATAACAAGAACAATAGATGCACTGCAACTTCAAATCTCAGTCAAAGTCAGACAAGAAAATCAGCGAGAGCTTCCGTAAACCTTCCCCCTAATGTTCATGCAAAAGGGCGTTTCATCTTGACTTATGTGTTCTGTTTTCACGTTTAGTGTTTGCGTGCTCTGGAATGAGCATCGTAAAATATTTTACAAATGGCATGACTCAATTAGTTGGGCTCCTGGTTGTCAGACGTACAAGTACGGGGTGAAGGCCTCGTCAGGAGACACATGAGTCTTCTTTCGCCTTGCACGATGTGATTTTGCAACGTGTTTATGTCTGACATGAAACTTAATTGAAATGGAAACTCTGTTCACCGCTTAGCTCTAATTCGCAGTCACAGTAAGGCGAACAATGTGAATGAAGGAAGTTGTATAGCATCGATCATTGCACGTAACTGCACGGCGTGCTTATCGCACGTGAAGTGCTATACTATAAGCACGCCGTTCAAAGCCTGATCATGCGATGGGCGACGCCATGGCGCCACGGTCAGCGTCTTTTTTGGACCTCCCGCGCGATTGTCGATGCTATCACACCCGAAGCTTTTTCACTGCCGACGCAGCAGGTCGCCCCGAGCCCACCCTATAGCCACACCGGCACTCAGACGCGCATGCGACTGGACGATGGCCCGACCGCACTGGTCATATCGGTAGTAGTAAAAAGCAGCCAGCACTTCGTGGAAGTTACATAGGCCTGGCAGCATACACTCACTAGAAAACGCTTCGTTAGAATTCGTACAGGTGACAGCGTTTATCAGGCTTTCAGCGGCTCAAAGCTATAAACCCACATCGTGATTGCAGGGAGTGTTCTTTAACAATCGTTCATGACGGTTTAGTGTGATTACTTGGCCGGTTTGTAGGACTTTTCGTAAAGATATAGAGATAGTTGTTTATTAGTATGTTTACTCAATTCAATGCCTACTGAAGACATCCCCACCCCAACCACGTCCAGGGATCACATATACCTTTTTTTTTTTTTTCATGTATCCTCTTCAGACTCCTTCCTCCACAGGGAAGTTGGTACTAATGTTCTGAATGAAAACTCAAACTCAGATATTATATATGCCCGGTTTTCGTTTCGGAGGACAAGTGGACCGTCTGTCAATAGCATACGTTTCTTTTTTTTTCGCTTCCTGGAGAAGGCAACGTGCCAGCAGTCTGCACGAGCACATGTCACGCGCGGCATTTTTCAGGTGCGAGGACTACGTAACAAAGTGCCCAAAGAGGGTTTCACTGAAAGTTCCGTCATACACGGTATAACCACGGCTCACTTTTCCCGAAAATAACTACGGCTGGTCATGAGGATACAAACTGTGGTAAAGGAGCCTAAATAATCTAGCAAAAACTACCCACACGAGATGCACAAACCAAAGAAAAGAAAACAGCATATATATGCATGCGATTACGTAACGAAAGCCGAGCGTTCCATGACCTGTCCTTATGTGCAAAGCTTACTGATGTTTCGCGACACAAACCGATACACGCATGAGCAATCTGCACGGACATCTCTACTCCCTATACCATGCCGAGGCCGCGGCCGCAGACATGTCCGCGATTCGAGGACAACAGACGGTCGCACTAAGCGGAGGCCGTCCAATCAACGGAGCGCGTATTATATACACAGGTATAGGCGCATTCCACAGGCCGATGGGGGAGAGGTGATGCAGAGAGGACCCAACGGCGGGCCCTTCAGCGTCTCCAAAAGCCGCCACCGCGTTCCTCAGCAATCCGGGCTTGACGGCCGGAGGTCCATGCACCGCGTCCTGTGCTACGCCGGTGGCTCAAGAGACACGGGCGGTGCGGTTACTTTCGGAATTCCTTCCTTTGACGCGTGACCCCCGCTCCCTCCTCTGTTGCAGGTACCCTCCTGTATCAGCGAACGACTATCAGCGTCTGATGTCTTTATTGACAATCACGAGCCATTAAATATCTCAGGTCATTGATAGCCAGTGAGGAAGTTGATTCCCCCCTCCCCGGCACTCTTGGTATTCCGTCACTCTATCCCGTCTCCCCCCCCCCCCTTTTTTTTTGCAAGCTCGATGCATCTTTCTGTTTACCTTATCCTGCATTGCTCCCCTCTGCTTCTGTTTGCAACAAGTCTTCGCGTCCCCACTTCATTAGCAGACCCCCCCCCCCCCCCACTGACCTTTCAAGTACGCGCACACTCTGCCGTCTATCTAACATCGCCTTGTCTTATTTATTCTCTGAACAACGCTGCAATCAATCAATCACCTAATCTCTTCCGCACTACCACCCGACTCACGAAGAGTGTTCCGAAGTTAACGCGTGCACAAAAACGAGCGTGTGCGCCTTTTTACAAGTACTCCAATGTTTGGGCTCTCTTCTTAGACAGTAACCATGCATTACAAGTCACAGAGGTTTGATTTAATGAAAACCCAAGGATAGTTAAGCAAAGAAAATTAAGTTTATATGTGATATTTTTAAGTGTATTGTAGTATTGTGATATAGGTGAAACCAAAATGGAAGAAAAGATTTGCCGCCGGCAGGGGCCGAACGTGCAACCTGATTACGCACTCTATTCTCTAACGAATCCATACTTTATAATCTGCTGGTTTTCATTTCTCACCGTCATCATTGTCAGTCTGACGACACCCACTACGGAGCAAATATTTTTCTCAAGTTGCGCCAATCAACCCGGTCCTGTGCTAACCAATGCACGCTACACTACTACCACGTTATACCACGTTATTCCACTGCCACGTTTTTAATCTGATCTGTCCTTCTAACTTTCTGTCTACCGCTCAAGCGTTTGCCTTCCCCTGTAATTCAGTCAGTTACCCTTAATGACTGCCGGTTACCCTGCCTACGCGCTACGTGCCCAGCCCATGTTCATTTACTCTTCTTGATTTCAACTATGACGTCCTTATCACCCATTTGTTCCCTCATCCATTCACCTTTCTTCATTTCTCTTCAGATTACACCTATCGTTTTCCTTTCCGTTGCTCACTGTGTCGTCCCTAAGTCGAAACCTGTTTGTAAGGCTCCAGGTTTCTGCTGCGAGAAGATGCAGCTAATACTTTCCTCTTGAGGGGAACAATCATGATGCGCGAATGCTTTCCGAATGTGCTTCAGCCCATGCTTCTTCTTAATTTTTTATTCCGTTCTTGGATCGCCTCCATGGTTGCTACCTGTCCTGAGTAGACGCATTTCATTGCAGCTTCCATTGACTCACCCACTATGGCAAAACGCTGTGCAGAGACTATTGCACATTACTTTAGTTTTATGCGTATCAATTTTTCAGACACACACCTTTGCTTTCCTTGTCCGATGCAGTCATCACGAGTTGTAATTCGTCCCCCGAGTTGCTCATCATGCAATGTCATCACCATCAGGTTATTAAGATACTCTCCATAAGTTTTATTATAAAGTTAAGTTTTTGGGGGGGAGGGGGGGCAAGGGCGTCTAAGGACAAAGAGCGCCAGTACAAGTGTTGTTTCGTTTCAAGTTATAAGTCTAAAATTTAAAACAAATGTTGTGTAGAGAATGTCCATAAAATATTTAAAACAGTGTTTTTGAAAGCAATTTCTTGTCCTCAACTTTTAACAATTTAAGGCCCGGAAAACTTCCTGCAAGCACATGGTGAACAGCATAGGGGAGACCAGGTCTCCCTGCCTTAAAACATTCTTCATCGGAATCCTGCCGCTTTCTTTGGGGAGGAGTATGGTTTTCATTAGGGCTGCGACAAACGAAGAAACAAGCCCTCCTAATTACCTTCCTTCATCAGAGAGTCTCTTCTAATGACAGAAGGGGACTCTGTGAAGGTCTCCATTTTCTTTTTATGTTAGGCACAACCTGCCCGTTACATTTGAGAATCGCTTTGTGTAATGCATCTATCCCCCTAATTTGCAACATATCGCTTGAATGGTGTTCTGGATAATCGGAGAAGAAACTGTGCCTAGCAATAGGCTCTGGCTTTTCCAGTGACCCGTATGATAGTTTTACTTCGCACGCGTATAGGTCCACAACAAAGAGTCTAAGACGTACCGTAGGCCTAGCGGTAGGTTCCGGCGCTGGAGCGTAGCCTTCAAGTTTATCTCTAGTTGCCCAAAGAGAACCGGCGTCGTCGGGGAGTAGGTCCGACTGCACTCCTGTAGAGTACCGAAATGCGAACATTTTAGATATTAGAATCTTTTATCTTGTACGTATACTTCTTTACGATAACGCGTTACTATAGATACCAAATAGAATATGCGCATGCGTGGATCTTTATGAAATGGTACTTACGTAACGTAAACTACCCGCCTGAGAGGCTTTACGTTTGCGGCCCTCTTTCGCGAATCCTCCTTTGTTCGTGTGGACTCGCGATATCTGATTTGCAGATACTTGAACTGTCAGGTGAAAATAAGCCGAAGTGCAAGCGCCAGGAGTGACTCCACTGTTTCAGCCGAATTACCTAGGATGAGAGTGCCTAGAACATCAATGCCGTAAACGCGCGAGCCCTGGACAGGAGGGATATGTGGCGCCATCTAGCGGTGCCAAAATGAAGCAAGCAATCACAAAATTGGCATTGCTGAAAAATTCAATATTGTACGTCTTGTGTAAAAAGCTCGACTAGGCGTTATTACGAGTGAAATACCTTTTGAATCATTTTCACCTAAAAAAACATTAGGCGTAAACCAACGTCTTGAGAGCTGTGGTTGCACGAAGTGTTTCAAGATGTCATGTCCATCATTGCGTTAACCTAGTATTTCTTCAGCCTTTTGCGCATACGAGGATATTGTACACAATAAAAAAACATGTCGTGATTTTGCCGCAGAGGTGATTCAATCCTATATAAATAGAAGTATAGTATAAATGCAGCTAGCATCACCATTTATGGTATGGAAAAATGTAAAATCATAGGTTTACGTACATACGTAGTACTTTGCACGCAAGAACTAAAACAGGACTAACAGTAGGGCTAGTTGGTGATACATTATGAGCGGCAACAGCGCACAAACTCACAGGATGAAGAGAAGGCACACAAACAAGCGCTGACTCTCATCTGAAAAATTTATTGAACTTGACAAATTATCTGAGCACACGAGATAAAAACACACAGAACATGCTCAGAGGGGCCAGCGAAAGACCGTGTCGACATCATTAACAATTTTACGCTACGGGCAATTGCGAAGGCGCGACAAATTCAATTCAAACAAACATGCTACTGATTAGAATTTCTTCTTTTTCATGTATAGATATTGATGTTTGACTAACGCAGGACTCGCCTTCTTTTTTGATATGGAATACTTCCACTAGTTCTCTTGTGATCTGATCGACATGTTTGAAGAGCACTGTCGTTTCATTGAACAAGTGCCTGCATCCAAAACGTTGAGAAACATGCATTTCGGTAAGAAAATAAACGCAAACCGGTATTCGGTATAACATGTTAACGTAAAGAAGTATGCGTACACGCTCAAAACCCCTTATTTATTTTTTATCACTTACCTTTATTGTGCGTTTATGGACCACATTCATACTATCAATCAGGTAATAGAGAAGTGCTCGGAGTATAACCAACCACTATACATAGCCTTCATAGGTTACGAGAAGGCGTTTGATTCAGTAGAAATATCAGCCGTCATGCAGACACTGCGGAATCAGGGCGTCGATGAAGTATATATAAAGATCCTGGAAGAAATCTACAGGGGATCAACTGCTACCATAGTGCTTCATAAAGAAAGCAACAGAATACCAATCAAGAAGGGTGTAAGGAAGGGGGACACCATCCTCCCATTGCTATTTACCGCGTGCTTACAGGAGGTTTTCAAAAGCCTACAATGGGAACAGTTAGGGATAAGAGTTAATGGAGAGTACCTTAGTAACCTGTGCTTCGCCGATGACATTGCATTGCTGAGTAACTAAGGGGACGCATTGCAACTCATGATTACGGAGTTAGACAAGGAGAGCAGAAAGGTGGGTCTTAAAATTAATCTGCAGAAAACGAAAGTAATGTACAGCAACCTCGGAAAAGAGCGGCGCTTCGAGATAGGTAATAGTGCACTTGAAGTTGTAAAAGACTATGTCTACTTAGGGCAGGTAATAACCGCAGAGCCGAACCACGAGATTGAACTAACTAAAAGAATAAGAATGGGGTGGAGCACATTTGGCAAGCACTCTCAAATTATGACAGGTAGATTACCACTATCCCACAAGAGGAAGGTAAATAACAGCTGTATCTTGCTGGTACTTAGCTACGGAGCAGAAACCTGGAGACTTACAAAAAGGGTTCAGCTTAAATTGAGGACGACACAGCGAGCAATGGAAAGAAAAATGGTAGGTGTAAACTTAAGAGACAAGAAGAGAGCAGAGTGGATTAGGGAACAAACGGGGATTAAGGATATCATAGTTGAAATCAAGAAGAGGAAATGCACATGGGCCGGGCATGAAGCGCGTAGACAGGATAATCGCTGGACATTAAGGGTAACTAACTGGATACCCAGAGAAGGCAAGTGGGTTAGGGGAAGACAGAAGGTTAGGTGGGCAGATGAGATTAAGAAGTTTGCGGGTATAAATTGGCAGCAACAAGCACAGGACCGGGTTAACTGGGGGAACATGGGAGAGGCCTTTGTCCTGCAGTGGACGTAGTCAGGCCGATGATGGTGATGATGATGAAGTTAAGATTTCTGTACCGGCATTGGTTAGCGGTACAAAAAAACAGGTATGAATCGAAATCAAAGTCTAGGAACATACAAGCTGCTGAACTGCAAGCAATGAAATGTATGCAGCACCATCTATTTAACATCTCTCAATACAACGGGTAAAGATGAACACTAATTTATAGTTAGTTACAAATCACTCAAGTGAAAATGACCTTTCGGTGTCGCTGTGAGAGAGCTCAAACCAAGAAATAACAACGAAACAGGGGCAGTGATCATATCGCTGAAGGCGGCGATGAAGTCACTGATCACATCGATGTAACTGGAAATCTGGCTGGCTCCGTGGCGTTCATTCAGTTGCTAATGAACCTAAAAGAGCTAAATATATCATCATTGCGAGATGATATACAAGACACTGCTCATTTGCTGTAAAATCTGCACCTACACGTGGTCCTAATTTTCTTACTATTTAAAAAATGTTAATGACATAGGACCACCGCATGCTTTCATAAGTTTAGCCCATGACGTGGCATGTTCCAATGGCAAAGAAATAAAAAAAGCTGGCGACCCGGCCATAACCTTGATCAGTGAACGTGACCACCGGTTTGCGTTCGTCCGAGGGAGTTATACATTGCAAACCCTGGTTACCCATCTTTCAAATCAATCACAGAGTCTCCCCTTTCTAGACACGAGGCCAGCACTCCCCACCTCCAGGATACTGATCCCGATCACTATCGGCGTTATTCGCCGAAACTCACTCCTGATAGTGAGTGTGAACCGTATTTCGAGCGAGCTGGTCAACGAGTACGTCGCACGCCATGCCCAGCCTCGGCTTAACCAAATCGCGGCGTTTTTCCTGCGGCATCACGATCTGCCCTCCGCGTATAGCACCGGCGAATCATGTTCCACTCATCAACTTGCCCCAAGCGACGACAGATTAGGATCGGCCTCGCTCAAATTCACGTCGTGTAGTCATATGCGTACGCCTCGAATGATTTCGTGCCAGCGAGCAATTGACTTCACTCACGCATTTCGCGCTCACCGTGGAACGACCTGGCCCGAGGCCCGGATCAGATTATGAAAAGCAAAAGCTGCACCACGGAGAGAGGCTCTACGCTTTCATTATTTGTTGTTTCGCTCTTGAATGGGAACTTCAAGTCTGATAGAGCGCCCTACAGTGTTCCACGAACTTGCTCGATAGCTATAGACGGCCTCATACTCCAGTGTCGGCCCGCGACCTACCAAGCATCCGATCATGGCGCCGACACGCCATTAACAGGGAGGCCTTAAACGCGCGCCCCGCGTCACCTCCGCCTTTCCGCTTCGCCCCTTGATTAATCTCCCGCGCCTTGCGAACCACTCATCTTGACGGCGGCAGTGGCCAAAGCGCGAACACCCCCAACGACTCCCCTTCTTGAGCAGTAAACAAGACCCCCATCTACTCCCTCGGCCTCTTTCGCCGCACCTTCGCCCTTCTTCCTACAGGAGGCGCACGCTTGTCGTGCCATTGCAGTGCACGAAGCCAACGCTAGCCAGGCCAGTAGTGAAATGGCGGCGGCGCTGCTGCGCTATAAAATGGCCGTTGCTCTTCGGTGTTTTGAGTGCGTACCGCGGTGCCCTGGAAAGCCTTGCGCGCAGTGCGGCAAACATGAAATGAAAGAGGAAGGCCTACTGGTGGACCTCGGAGGCCGACTAATAAGCGCACCGCCCTTATTGCTGAGGTGTACGGCTCCTCCGTGGCATGTCTTGGTAAAAGTAAAAACCGAGAGAAATAATAACGAAGACCGACCCACAAGCAGGCGACGACTCGCGAGCGAGCCACGATATGCACGCTTCTCTCTATAGCTTCACGCATTTTCGTCTTTTTTTTTGGTGTAGCTCACTTGCTGCTGTTTTATCTATATATAGTCTGTGTTCTTTTTTTGTGTTTATTTGAGTTCTTGGGGTGGTTTTACGCTGGAGGGCGGACGGCGGTGTTGCACTTGCTTTTGCTGCGTTGCTGTCTTGGCTTCGGCCGCTCTCCGTCTATCGCTCATTTGACCACTCCCGTGACCCGTTAAAAGAATTCCCCGATGGGCATCGCCAAGACGAAGGTTCACGTGCAGCACCGAATGATGGTTAGTTCCGTGCAGCGAAAATCGACCACACCAAATGTTCGCACACTAACGTAATCCTAAAGGATGGCAAGTCGAACATGCCACCTCTCTATGTCAGCAATATACACCATAAGTGTGAGCATACCCCAGGCCGGGTTCTGAACGCCCCCCTTTACTGATACCCGCGCTATGTTTCGTTTATTACAGGCATTGCCCATGCATGTCTTTTTCTGCACTGTTTTGGAGTGTACATCGTTGACAAGGTAGTGGTCTGATTGTCACGAGTGTCGCGCACGACGCGACGTAATCACTGGGTGATTGTTCGAAGTCAAACAGCCCATGAGATGAATACCGAGGGCACACACTGTAGGAAACTCAATGAACGCGTTAGAAGAGTAATGATTCCAAGAGCCAAAGCACAGGCTTCCAGGAAACCCGTGCCTAATGAGTTGTGCTCCGATGCGCAGCTTTTACAAACTTCCGCAATTTGTGTTCCGCGCAGTGGAGAATGATCTGGCGCAACGCTATCCCCAGAAGGCCAGTCACACTATCTGAAAAGAACTCGCCCTCGCGCGCTTGCAATACATATGCAAGAAGCGGCCGTACTCCCAAGTACAAGAAAATATAGCCGTTAGAATCGTCTCGACCCCTGCACACAACTGCAGCACTGTTTTGCGGATTAGCGGAGGTGCTGCTCTCGCGTCGGCACATTCTGCGCGCATCGGGGGCCATTTGCTCGGTGAGGATAACAAGGTGTGTAAGATCCGCCTGGCCTTCGGGATCTCTGTTTTCTTTCGTCGAAGTGGCGGCCGCAATTCATGCTGTCTGACTTTCGCGGCGCCTATGTTTTCTTTTGTTTTTCTTTCAAGTGGGATGAAGGCAGGGTGGGAAAATAGTAGACGGCTGAGGAGGACGAGGAGGGAGGGTAGTTATATCCGCTGCGTGTCTACCGGAGTTTACCGACTCTGCAGGCGCGGTGGGTGACGACAAGGAACGTACACACGCTTCTTGTGTATACCGTTGCGTCTGACCGTTCAATTCACATGAGCCACGTAGAGAACCGGTACCATATTCGCGCATGTTTTGTTTCCCCATCTTTCCAAGTAATGGAACACCCTTGCTCTTGGGATAAGCTTAGCGACTTCGGTGCTTCAATTTGGAATCTTACCTTAATTCTTTCATGTTTTTCCCTGAAGCCTCGTATTCGCTAGTCTTTAGGCTGACTCCCAGTCCTCTTCTGTCCTTCTCGTTTGGCGTAAATCGCTTGCCCGATGGCATAAGGACATTTTTTGGGTGTCGTCTTTTCTAATTGATAACGTTAAGTGGGACAAGTCCCAACACATACTGTGAGATGTCACAATTAAGTGCACGACCCATCAGCCAATATCACTGAAAAGCAATGAGGCCACTGTGTACTGAGACGTGTGTAAAATACGCGTCGACAGGAGGGCAGCAGTGCAAGATAGGCGTCAACAACGCCAATGAGCGTGCACGTTCATTCATGCGGTTAGGTCATCGAATAGCAGTCGTGGTGGCGTTGTGGTGTACTGCAGACAATGATGGCAACTAATCGTTATGGTTGGAGAAAAATGAAATTGGGGGAGTTGAGAGAGAGAGAGAGATAAAGATGCAAGGAAAGGCAGGGAGGTTAACCAGACGCGCATCCGGTTTGCTACCCTGCACTAGGGAAGGGATAAAGGGGAGAAAAGAGGTTGCAGAGAGAGAGGTTGCAGGGGGAGTTGAACGCGATAGCAATCTCCCGTCCCGAGTGGTATGTGCTTCAACCCATTAGTGCATACTACTTATAGTACGCCCCGCCACTGTGCTCTAGTGGCTAAGGTACTCGGCTGCTGACCCGCAGGTCGCGGGATCCAATCCCAGCTGCGGCGGCTGCATTTCCGATGGAGGCGGAAATGTTGTAGGCCCGTGTGCTCAGATTTGGGTGCACGTTAAAAAACCCCAGGTGGTCCAAATTTCCGGAGCCCTCCACTACGGCGTCTCTAACAATCGTATGGTGGTTTCGGGACGTTATACCCCACATAACAATCACTCAGCGCAGAAAGTACGCCCAGTCATTCAGAATCACCAGGACAAACGCTGTCTAGATAAGGGCCTCTTACCACGCTAAACCCAAGCTGTAAAAATAAAAAAAAGAAGTATAAGATAAGGCCGATGTGTTTCAGGGATGGTAGCGGAAATTTCTTACTTTACAACGTCTTTTTCTAGCAAATAAACGCCAGTCGTGTTCTCGGATCTATTGTCCGCCAAGACGACGGCCAAGGGCAACCAGCCATCCCGAACGAAAGAAACTTCGTGAATACGTCCTAGGATTATCCCACGCCTTTCCGCGCTCACGCAGGCCCCTCACACATAACTGTGTCGTTCCCCTCCCTGTGCAGTTAAAACAAAAGCAAGACCCACATTCCAAAGTGGCACTATACCAACCAATCGTAAATTAGATATCATGGGACCGAAAGCGAATGGTAAACTCGCCAGAGATAAATGTTCGCAAAACATTCTAAAGATTATATGTCCGGGTTTCTTCCGCTCACTTTAAAAATTTTGCCGGAGGATCTGCAGAGTTACCCCAAAAAGGTCTTTTGGCTTCCCCAGAAGACATAATGTGCGCAAAATATTGCTCGCGGCACGGCAAAGAGAGACACTTTACTCCTTATGGAGTAAAGCAGCCGTTTTTTTTTTTTTTGAGTAACTGCAGAAATGTTCGCGCCAAGTGCAAACGACCCATCGTTGCCTACACCAGCCTGTTTCCTTTCAGGTGGTGTCGTAACGTATTGTGGTGTAGTGCTTAGTGTAAGCGCACGCTTACTGAGTGATCGTGAGCTCGAATCCCGTGTGTTTGCTGCAAATTTTTCAAAATTTATTTCTTAATTTGATGCTTGCACATTGATTGTACATCTAGTCAGATGTCTGCACACGCACCTCGAAAGGCTGGTGAAGTCAACCAAAACATAGTCGTTGATCCTTTCAGGAGTAACCGCGAGAGCGTGGTTACTCCTTTGCAGTTACTCCCAAAACGGTGCAATGGGTGTTGCAGGTTAGTTACTCCTCTAAAGAAGCAACCTCGATACCTTACTTTCTCCATTACTTCTTGGAGTGCAGCGATGCGTGGTGCACGTGCCGATGAAGTTCAATAGACCGAGGTCCAATGATCAAGGTCAGTTACAAGATGACGACAGGGCAGGCCCTTGACACAACACACATGTGATCCGAACCGGAACGTTCGGGCTCGACCATAGCGATCCGTACCAGAGATCTTTTGTAGATGCAGCAAGCCAGTGTAAGTGAAACAGGTGCAGTCAGCCAGACGCATAAGTTGGCGAATAATGGGGCTCGAATGCGAGCAGAAGTATGTACGAAGGGGTCGGGCACACAGATTTTCAACGACGCGAACATCTAGGAAATCCACGTGCCCACTCTAGCGTTTCCGGCGCCGTCTCAACTGCCCCGAGACGGCGCCGAAAACATCGAACAGGAAGAGTCGGTGTACATGATATGCTGTCATGAGCCAGTGGCAGGACACAATGGCGCATTGCTACGAGAAGTGCAGTGCAGATTCCGGTGACGAGCACGTCCCGCAGTCACCCAGCTGCACCTTGTGGAGGGAGACGAATTTTTCACTGCATGGCTGATCGCATCCGTTGACAAATCGGCGTGTAAAACAACAAGTTCTGCGCAGTGTGGTCACAGACTTTCTTGTAGCATGTCAAAAGAACAAAAAAGAGAAATTCATTTAAACAAAGAAACAAAAAAAAATACAGCTTAATTCGCTGATCCTCCATCCACGGGCGTCGCCAGGAGGAGCCAAAAGTGGCACTCGCCCCCTCAAACCCCACCAACACTTGCTCTCCCAAGCTGCACCTGCTCTTCCTCTCAACCAATCACAATACAAGACGGGTTCGCAAACCCCAAGACAAAATCCTGCGGACGCCCGTGCTTCCACCATGCCAGCCGCCGTATTCTAATGGTTATGACGCTTGACTGAAACCTTTGCAGGATCGCGGGTTTGAATTCTCGCCAACGCGGCCACATTTAGATGGACGAAATAAGGGCCTTAACACTCAGACGTATGTGAACGCTAAAGAACCTCGGGAGGTCAAAATTTTGCGGGGCCATTCACTATGGCGAGGAAGACTCCTCTGATTCACGACGCTGGCATTCCGCTATAGCTCGGACAGCTGGATTCCGAAAGTGCACCTAGCCGTGGATGTGCGCATCAAACGTGAAACCAGCGTGACGCCAACGCGAGACGCGATAGCATGGCGATTATTTAACTTTGCTCCGCAGCTAAAACGATATGGTGCAGCTTTCTCCGCAAGAGTGCTGAAGGCCATGCATGGAGGCCTCACGCGCGGATAGCTGAGCACCGGTGGTGGTCTGTGCGACAATCCTTTCGCTTTTCGAAATCCCCCGGAGTCGGACGCAAGGGCAAGCTGATCGGCCTCGATACTCGGCGGCTGACTGAGTGACCCGTCGGACGACGAGGATTACGGTCACGATAAAGACGTCACGGAGCTGCGTGGCCGGTGGTCCGTCCGGTCATATAGCTAGACAGAGAGAGATATTGTGTGTGTGTGCGTGCGCTTGTGTGCGTGCGTGTGTATTCACATTTCCATCATGTCCGTATAGGTGCATGAATCTGTATTAGTTGCACGTCTGTTCTCTTCTCAATCACGTTCACTCTGAATTTCATTTTCCTTTTTTTTTAAAATAAATTAATGTATGTAAGGAGAGGTTGGTGCCAATGCGTGGTGCCGGCTACTCCTCTTCTCTTGCACGAAAGTCGACATCGCACATTTTGTAGCAAACACAAGGCTATACATGTGTACATAGCACAGCACTTACACAATGAGTTCACGTTTTTCAACACTGAGTGTCCACACCACAAGGAAAATTTCCACATTACGTAGAAATGTGTCCGCACCACACTGAGTTTTCAAAAACACAACTAATCACGCCAATTTAAGTGTTCACACAAATCATGAAAGTTCAATAAAATGTCTAAGGTGATCTTGTCGCTTAAATACTGCACTGTTTTCAGAAAGGATTTCTCCAAAATATCGTAGTGAAACACGAAAATACTGTTTTGAAACATACGGCGGTTAACAGTGAAGTGCATTTGTTTTTTCTTTAGTACTTTTGAGCAATTTCTGATTCCTCCAAAAAGTGAACGACTGCACGCGCTGCAGTGGCTTTTAGCTTTCCTTTTGGCCATGGACCCAAGATTTTTCCAATTGATGGAGGTCGCTTCTCCAAAGAATTGAGTTTTTCAATCAATCAATCAATCAATGAAGCTTTATTTTCATAAATAGATATATGCAATTACAGGGATTATTTGGACCGATAGCCTAAAGTGGCTAGTGGACGGTCCAATACAATGTGCAACATAAAAAAGTGTACAGGTCAGCTCTGAGGTAACATAAAAAAACAATCATGTGATACAGATAACACAGTAATACATTTTTTCTTGCAGATATGCATACTTATTAGCTTGCAGCTAGTTTCTATACATAGGCACTTATTAAAAAAATACAATGAAAATCGAATCACACACACATGCTTACATGTCTTGACTCCACAGAAAAAATGATTTACATGCCATGCTGAAATTACGTGCCGTTTTAATCTCTAGGGGGACCGTGTTCCATATTTTTGTTCCACTAAACTGTATCAGTCTTTCTCCGTAAACATTAAAACATTTGGGCAGATTGAAATTACCATTCGAAGCATGTCGCGTATTGCGTTTAGGAATTGAAAAAAGATCAGCAGGCAAAGGTGAATTTCTATTAATTATGTTATTTACTGAAACAGCAATTTTGTAGTCACGCAACATCGGAACTGAGAGAATGCGTTGTGATTGGAAAATCGAGAGAACCTCGACGTACCTCGAGAGAACCTTTTTTGAAAAAGGTTCTCTCGAGGTACGTCATTATTTTTACAATCCTTTAATTTTCTGCATTTTTTTAGCTTTATTCTGAATATAACTGCACCGTATTAGAAATAATTAGATATATTTTCATGGAATACACAACCACGTCTAGCGCTAATCATGATTTTATCTTTCTGCAACTCAGTCTTCGGTGCACAATCATTTCCTATCCTCCCCACTACGGCGTTGCATGCTCTGGTCGTGTGTACGTTTTTTTATTGAAACACCCCTGGCCAAGCGAGTCATGCATGAGTCCAGTAAGTGAATTTCTTTCATATTTTGGGCCCTTGTAGAGCACTGATGATCCAAACTTTCGTAGTGACCTTATAGGTGCATCGCCCATCGCGACGACGGAGCAACTACGGCTCACCACACAGATAGTCTCTTTTTTTTTAGTCGTTCGTGTATTCATATTTACCTACAGGTAAATGAACATCGGGAGGTGAAGCAATGATAGTCCGTGGTATAGCACGCTTGAGCAAGCATTGAGCCCGTGAGCAAACTGCGTGCCGCACGGAACACGACGCTTTGTATTAGTGCGTCCAAATGAACCTGTCAACCTGCTCTGGCTCATTGGAAAGTCACGTTTGACTTCTTCGTAATCCTCGGAAGCATTACGCCTTGCCGCAGATGGCTCACGCGATAAATGTGGAAAATATTCTACGATAATGGCTACTTTTTTTCTTGTCGCATGAAGTCGTAGCCGTACAAAAACTGAGAAGTAAATAAAAACTCACAAGGTCCCGCATGCATTTGCCTAGGACGACTTCAAAGAGAACGTCACACTACTCCTCTTCTTCTTAGTCGAAGTCACTGATCCGACCTCGCCCCACTAAAACTAACTGCACCTAATGTGTCCTTGCAATGCCACCTAACGTACGTGTTCTTGCAATGCCGCCTAACGCACCTGTCCTTGCATTGCCGCCTAACGTACCTGTCCTTGCAATGCCCCGTGATGCCCATGAGGTTTTCTGCACATAACGTGGTTTTGCAGGACTACTGGTGAGATCGGGTCATGTTTTACCAAGGGTCGACATCGTGCAATGACGTCATCAAGCTGTAATCTCTGATCACGTGATCACACTGTATTCGCGTTAACGCTGACGACGGCCGTTCTTGGCATTTTTACAGGCATGCCGCTAAGGCTGTCACCTTAAAGTACATCGATCCCTTCTTTTCTTTGTTCAGCAACAGGAGCACAGATAAATAAAACTTGGTGATACCTTGTCACGCTGAGATATTGTGCACAGACTTTATCTCAGGACGCAAAACAGCCATTATCGTCACCGACAGAAACGCTATCAACGAAACCGATGACCAAATATAGAAAGTTCTAGTGACATATAAATGATTAAACAGCGTTGCCGTCCATGCTTGAGCAGCCTCGTCCATGCAGTTCCGCCTCAGTAAGCCGGTAACTTGGCCCGATCACGTTACACTAGGGAAACAAGAAAAGCTTTATCAATGGCTTCAAGCTGGAGTATAGCCATCTCTTGCGTCTTTGACGAAGAATAAAAACAAAAAAAATCATAAAAAATCATCGTACGTAGAAGCCGTCTCTTGTATTAGTTGAGTACTTCATTCTTCGTTGCAAAACCGGTTTGCTTCTGGTAAATCTACAGTTGCACTTTTTTTTCTTCATCGATCTGTCTAACCACTCCGCCTTCCGTTCAGCGCTCTACATGCAAAAGCCTTATTCCGTTGTGGGCATAAATTGGTCCCCAACGTCGAACGTGGCAACCGCGACGAAGAATTAAACGCACATATACACACAGAGAGATATGCCGAAAGGCCGGGTCGCGATGCTTTCCTTTTCCAGTATACTAGTACACACGGCTCATTCGGTTCCGCGAAGTCGTATATAATCCATCGGGAGCCCTTTAAGTTTACTCTGGCTTCCACGAAGGCAGCGTCGGCGCCATATAACGAGGAAAGGCGAAGCAACATGGCGCCGCGGGAACACACACAGACCACGCGGTCAGACAACACCGCTCGTCCTTATCGGTGCCTCAAGATCGGAGCTTAAGCCCAGCCCGCAGAGCAAAGTGCCAGATTTACGGCCAATAAAGAAGCGAGCTGCCGCACGAATGAGATACGAGAGGTGTGTTTTTTAGCGCTAACGCCTTTTAGCCTCTAAAACGTAGGCCGCCGCCACCTCCAAATTGCGTGACGTGCGAAATGGCCGGTACGTGACCGATACAAGAGTCGAAGCCGAAAAATTGTCCTCGAAATCATGAACTAGATTGACTCTCAATGATAACAAGATTATGGCACTGCTATGCCTTGCCGTATGTTTCGTCAGCGCATATACCTCGAGTATGATGGAAAAAACTTATCAATATTTGCCACTTATAATTGTATTAACACGATGAACGAGAATGCGGATTAATCAATCACGTGAATATTTGTTTTCAGTGGCACATTATTCTTGCCGCAACTTTTTAAGGTTGATATGGTTTTTAATGAACGGAGTCTGCGTCTGCTTTCGTCATTTCTTTCTGTGTGTCTCGTAGCTGCTGCGCCGTTTCCCTGAAGACTTAGCCGTAACAACTCGCCTAACTTCCATCACTTGTTATGTGAAATGTGACATGATGGAGATGTCTTACCAACTCGCCTAACTTCCATCACTTGTTACGTGAAATGTGACATGATGGAGATGTCTTACCAACTCGCCTAACTTCCATCTTTTGTTACGTGAAATGTGACATGATGGAGATGTCTCACCAACTCGCCAAACTTCCATCACGTGTTACGTGAAATGTGACATGATGTAGATGTCTTACCAACTCGCCTAACTTCCATCACTTGTTACGTGACATGATGGAGATGTCTTACCAACTCGCCTAACTTTCTTTACTTGTTACGGGAAATGTGACATGATGGATATGTCTCCTAAGCCAATATTCACGCGACCCACGCTACAAGCGAGGATGTCGGTGTGCTTCCCTGAGGATACGAACTGTGATCTGGGCTTCCGTCGTTTCAAGAATTGCTCCGCGCGGACCGAAGCGAGAACGCGTGAACGGCGGGCGTATGGTGACGTAACGCGATCCCCAGACTCGAATCGCGATGTGGTCTGTCGAGGGGGTACATTTAATGCCAACGTTTGTAGTTCAATACCGTGTCAGAGAGGGTATAGGACAGACGTCAAGAGTGCGCTGCTTTGGCTGGTGGTATTGCATTTTTGAGAGGAATATACTTTTTTAGTGCGCACGAAACATTTCAGAAAGAAGACAGATAAGACAGAGCGCACACGTACAACCAGTTTATTGCTCAGATTGCGGGAATATAGATACGCATTCAAGAGGGTGAGGCGATGACACCAGGAACAAAAGGGAAAATAATGGCGCTTGCGCCAGACATCTTATTCAGATCTTGAAAAGACACTTTAACTGGAAAGATACTTCCATTCATTGAAGGAGTGCGCTCCGTCCTATCTGTCTTCTTTCTTAAACATTCCTGCGCACTAAAAAAGTTTATTTCTTTCTAAAATAGAGAAGAGAGAGGCCGAGATGGTGGCGCCATCTGGTGGTGTAAATATTACTCAGAAATGTGCATCATGGCTATGGAAAGAATAAGTAATTGTCCTTCAGTATACAAGGAGTTATCGTAATTGCACGTGATTTGTGCAATAAACTACAGCCAACCTCAATGCATTACTTTGTGACCCCTCGGACGTGTGTAATAACATGTACGAAAACTTTAATCCAAACGACAATTCAACAGTGTACGCCGGTTTACTTGTTTGCTCGGGCCCAAACGTCCCAGTGGCACTTCGTGACAAAACAATAAATGGCTTCATTACCAATAGGTAATTGTAGCTCTTCAGACTCTTGCTTCAGTCGCATAATGAGTTTATGAATAATCGTTCGTTCGCCCTTGCCATCGCAGCTGTCCTTGAGTGATCGAAGTACACAAATTCACTGCCTACGCAAAACAAACTTCTGGGCAAAGAGACAAGCATCCTGGATTGACCCGCGCTCATAACTACAACGCGGCACACGAGAGCTGAGATGGAAGCGCGGGCAATCTACCAAACGGGGCAGCAATTTCAGTGTTACTTTAAAGGCGCTCAGGGCGAGGCGGGTACCCTGCGGTCAAGACTGGGCGGGTGTCAGCGTCTGTCAGGTGCGTGAGTGATCACTGAACTTTCTCGCTCGATTTCTTTGTTATTCTTTCTCCGCAGAAGAATGATCACCAAAAAAGAACACGTGACTGCGCGCCCGCGAGGGGGCGCTCACGGCGTCACTGCTAAGCCTAACGTGGCTTCCATCACCATAAATGCTGCGTAGAGCAAGAAGACTACTGCAGGGGCTGCCACTCTTCAAAAAAAAAAAAAGGAGCGCTCCACCCACAATTCTAGTTTCTTCGCAGCGCACAATCTATTCAAAACCATCAGCTTTCTTTGATACGTTCTTTCCTTGAAGAAGGCAGGAAACCCTACGCACTGACGTGGTTCCCGCCACCGACCACAATTTGGGCTTCTGGATTCCGATGCCAACTTTCATTCCATCACAGCTTGCCGGCTTCTCGAATGACTACAGCCACTTGTTCGGGTTCCTTCCTAGCCACTTTTGTTACAAACGCACTCTAAAATATAAGAGCCGTAGCTTTAACTTTGCTGGTCGCTCTTTATTATTGTCGTTTTCAGTTTCATTATGTTCGGCACTTATTCGGCCGCTCTATGGCGTTGCCGCTCAAAATACTGGCGCCCCAATTTCACCTCGGCAGTCTTCTTATGGGGGGACGAGTTTCCACTGCCCTATACTCGCGTGCACGCACTCTCTGTTCGTGGCGCAGTCGTACGTCGGAATCACAAGCACGGCCTCGACCGGATCACACGAGCATTGAAAGAGAAGCGTGCGGGGAAAGAAGACGATTGCGTTGGTGTTCACTAAGCGTAAGCGGGGCTTGCTATTGCGCCTATGCATTCTACACACGCGAAATTGAAGCGACGGGCATTTTCGACTTTCAGAAGTCACTCTGCTGAGCGTACGCTCGCCCGTGTGCAAATGGGCCGTGTCGGTTCCCTTTGTGGAACTCACGGAGATTGATATAAACGGCATGCGTTTAAAACCTAAATAAACGTGTGTGCCCTCATATGCAGCAAGTTAGTGTACGTTTAAGGGCTCATTTTTTTTCGTTAGAGATAATATTGATGAAATCTGACAGAGAATCATGCCATGGCAACTGTACGGAATGTTATTAGAAGTATACCTTAAACGTGAAGAAAGACTGACGGCGAACGAAAAGATAAAATTGCCGGGGGTAGGGACTCAACCCATGACCAAGATCTTGGGGCAATGTGAACGTAGCGCCATAACTCGTGAGCCACAGCAGCAGCCTGTCATAACTGAATGAACGAAACGCGGAAAAATCTTATCTGACAAAAAAAAAAGCTCCATCAAGCGACTCCTGAAGCTGAAAAGTGATTGTAAAAGATTCGCCTCTATCCTCTTAGGCAACGTCCCCCCCCCCCCTACTTTGGTGAGTCTCAAGAAAAAGAAGCTTTGCATTTGATGCGAATATAAACACTAAGCGACGAAGTACTTCTCACGTGCTCTTTCTGGTGCAAGGCTTTCAGGAGACACCATTAAGATTGTACTTACTTTGCAACATCATTGGTTCTTAGCCGCCAATATTAATAAAGAATATAAATGTGCTCCCCCAAATAGGCTCATGGTTTTGTGTATCTTTCTTTCTCCCTCTGCGTGGCAGTAACACTGAACGTTAAACAATGAAAGCGACTAGCTCAGATGAGCAAAATGTACTAGGCAGGCTTGCCGCACTTTCTACAGCTTTCCAGTTGGATGAAAAGGCATACATCTTATTCTTTAATAAGGTAGGCTAAATGATAACATTATTCTTAAGTTTGCTACTGCTCATACAAAACAACTACTTCTCGAGTGTACAGCTGCTTAATCATTAGAGTCACGTGCATAGTGCTTCTTTCTTCGAAGACCTCTAATAGAGGCAATTGAATTATAAGCATGAGGAATCTCTGGTGCCCGTGGTGCCGCGTCACATGGAGCAACAATGTAGCGTCCGAACACACGATCTTCTAATACACAGGCATCCCCCCGTTGCCACAAGCCGTAATTGAAGCTCCACGACTACGCGTCAACTCGGCGACCATGTGCTCTTGTGCGCGGCCACTATATGCCGATGTCGCTACAAAGAACCATCCATCGCCAGGTACGTACAAGCACGTCAAAGCGATGCCGCCGTAGGATCGCGACGGAGTCGACCGATGGACAACGGCCTTCTCAGCCCTCCACGGGAGTCCTGATGCGCGCGTACGTCGCTCCATCCGTGCCACCGGCCGACCCCATCCACTTGTACACGTAGCAACCCCCAAGTCGCGAGACAGCTAGGTGATCTCCGGTCACGATCGGCCACCACCTGGGGTGCTACGGGGAAGACAGCACCGTCGGCGCAACGTATATTGAGAAGGCTGCCGCCCATGGCGGCGTGGAGCGCGTATCACTGAAATTGGACGTTGTGGCAGTTCAGCAGAAAAGCATGCACCCAGCAAAACGAGGAGAGAAATGACGTCCTACCGCCGATATTGCGATGTCAGAAGGGAGTGTTGGGCAGTGTGCCATGAGAAGGCGTCACCCCGTGCGAAAGATCCCCACACTGCCTCTTCTGAGCTGGCCTAATCGATACGTAAAAGAACGGCAACATGTTATGGGCCCCCTGACACGTCCTGTCGATCCACTCGCTGAACTTACCTGCAGAGATCAGAATCTAGCAGCCAGTCAACCAAATCTGCAATTGCTATTGGTAACACTTAGCTACAATGTTGCAGAAGGCTCTCAAAAGCACGTTCGTAATGGGAGGTGCAGTTCATGCTGGCAGTCTGGTGAAAAAGAACACCACGCAATCGAGACTGGCGTTATGAGATGGCAACTTGCCTTCGTCAGGGCCAAGACCTTTTTTTGAACGCGAAGCGTCTTATGGTCCAGCTCAATCCGGTGTGCGGCGTGACCACCCCTACGGCGCATGCGCACCCCTCCACCTCTCTCCTCTTGTGCACTTGCCTCTCTCTCCTCTAGACATTTCTCCCAGCAGCGTTTACACCCAGACTGCGCATGCGCGGTGAGGGTGTATATATCCCCTTTCCTATGCCTCCCCCTCTCTCTCGCCTCGCAACGCCGACACAGGCAGCGTTTGCTCACGAGTTCATTGACTGAAAAAAAAAACGGCTGCTCGCGCTGCACAACCGTTCACGGACCACCCCGTATGTATAGGTACTGCATTTTTACCTCTATGCTAGTGCCGGTAGGGGGATTTCTCCTGTTCATTGTTGAACAACAGAAATTCGCAGCGTACTTGCGCGTTCACTAAAATGGGACTGAGGATCTCTGTGTCCGGTTGGCGTATTCCGTCTCTCATTGCCCATAAGCAGCAAATGGTATGTCCCAGTAGGAAACATCGGTCCATCACTGCGTGCTTCGCGCCTCCCCATGTTTACCTTCTGCGCAGCACCGTGATGAGCGCCAGTGTACGCGTGTTAGAACCCCCTGCTTCGCACCTACACATGCTTCTCTTTAGCGGGAGATGGTGCACTTTAAGCATTACAATGGTACTCTTGCCGGAACGTCGGCCCACCTAGCAGAAAAATACTATGGTTGTTTACAGGGATGAATAATTGGGATAGCTGGTAAAGGTTCATTGAAGCCAAACATGTGATTCCCTTGACCATTGGCAATTTAAAAGTATCAGACACTGACACGAGGTTTCAATGTCTCAGTTTTTGCACTGGGCTCAGTTTCCTAGATGTGTTTGTTTTAGCCAATGCTGAAGAGATATCTAGCTTGTTAACTTAATTAGTGAATAGTCCGCCATGACGGTATAGTACTTACTCTCCTCGAGTGCTCATCCGAAGGTCGTGGCAGTCGCACTTTAATAGATGCGAAGTGCTAGAAGCTCATCTGCTGTGCGATGTCAGGGAACATCAAAAAACACCACGTGGTCTAAATTTCCGCAACCCTCCACTGCAGCATCATTCATATCACGCCCCGCCGCGGTGGTCTAGTGGCTAAGACACTCGGCTGCTGACCCGCAGGTCGCGGTTTCGAATCCCGGCGGCTGCGTTGCCGATGGAGGCGGAAATGCTGTAGGCCCGTGTGCTCAGATTTGGGTGCACGTTAAAGAATCCCAGGTGGTCGAAATTTCCGGAGCCCTTCACTAAGGCGTCTCTCGTAATCATATGGTGGTTTTGGGACGTTAAACCACACATATCAATCAATCAATCCTTCATATCATGGTTTCGGGACGTTAAACCACCTCATTTTACTTCATTAGTAGTAACCAAATTCAACAATTTACATGCAATCTGCGCGGGCCCTCAAAACTAAACAGAACTTATTCTGTGCAGCTCTATAATGAAAGTTGTAATTGCCATCAAATGGACAAAACTGTAACTCCCCACCCTCCGTATTTTTTTTTTACTCTCCATCATTATTAGGAGCCTCGACCCCTACGTCCTCCGCCTCGTGACGGCTTTTCAGTTCTATACCTATCATCTACCTGAAATGAATGTTATGGAGGATTACGATATTTCAATGGTATATGTACCAGCAGTACATGACCTTCCAGCTTGAATCACTAGAAAAAGGCACCTCCGTTACCATAAAAAAATCATCGGTGCGTTACTGTGCCAGTGATAAAGCGTTATAGTAACTAAAACGGTCTCTTACGCATTCACCTAAGACGCCTGAAAGGTGAGACCCTTTTCTTTTTAAAGATGATAGTCCTTCATGGGATACTTAACGCAGAAATTTGATTTGCCTCTCTGTCACACGATTCAGATACCCGGCCAAAGTGTGAGTCGTGCCATCTTAAACTAGTGTGGCGGCGTTCACACTTGTGAACACTGTCGATCGAAAAGCAAACATTACTCATATCTCAAGGACCACATCGATGCGTAAGTATTAGGTCGTGTGTTACTTTACAAGAAAATTAACAGATACGTACGTAATTATAGAGACCCTCTATAGTATTTCTTAGGCTGCGCTGATAATGCGACGCTATGCACGAAAGAAGGCCGGCAGAAGACTGTCGTCGTTCGACGACATTTGCTGTGAAGCATGCCGATAGCGGCCATTTTTTTCGGCTTGTTTTTGTTTTTTTTTCTCAGGCGACTGTATTGATCCTCCCTCCATCGCGGCACCTTTCGAAAGCTTACTGCTCCTAACGTTATTATGCACTTCCTCCGAGATGAATGATGGACAGCAAGCGTTATACACCACACACGGTCCTTGCACTGCCTCTGTGATCGGCGCAAATTTCATCAAGAGATGATGTTATGTGATGACTCATCGTGAAGTCACTACCCCGCATAAAACCAACTGAAGCTCTTCAAAAGTTTATTTTAAGCTTTACTGCATCTTTGCTTTCTACTTATATGTTTGCAATTAATTTTCCTGTTGTACTCGGCCGGCATCTCGCATATATTGAAAAATTAGTCTTAATTTTAGACGTACATATCTTACGATTTGCGTTTCATTACTTCCTTTAGGTGCATTTTTTATCTCTTTTTTCGTATTTACGTATGTATACTTCGTATATAAAAAGAAATAAAGCTAGTTCTACGCCTGAGAAATCTGATTCAACAATGGACTTGACTAGAGTTACTCTATATGCTATACCTACTCTATATGCTACCTGACTCTAGACTTGACGAGCTCTAGACTTGAGTAACTCTAGACTTGACGAGCAAGCACCGTCATCCGGCGAATGCAAATAAAGTGATTTCGTCTCTTTTCATCTTTCTTTTATGTTTCTTTCTATCTTTCTCTGCGTCCTCTTCTTTTCTCTTCATTTCGTCTTTCTTTCTTGCTTATTTCTGTATTATCCTCTCTCTTCCATCTCTTCCACGTAACCATCACATCAGTGCCCGTCTCCCTCACTTCTCTTTGCCACCCCTTTCTATGCTATACCTTAAGTACATGGGTACGCTAAAGGCTACATTCTCACCTCCACTTTTTTCCCCTTCTCACACTCGCATCAGTCTTTTTTCATCACTGTATTTTTTTTGGCCCTCCCTCATTTCCCTCCTACACCTGCTGATCCCTCCTTCTCATTCTCGCTTCTCTGTCCCAAATTTTGCTATGCTATACTTTACATGGTTATGCTATGGCTTACCCTTTAACCTCTCCCTTTTCCTGATCCTCATCCTAGCACAAGTTTTCCACACCGCCCCTTCTCTTTCAGATCGATTGCTACGCCACCCTGTACATGGTTGTGCTAAAGTTAACCCCACTCCCCTTTTCCTTTTCTTACACTGTTGTTAGGCTACACTATAAAGTGCTAAACCATGCTTTACCCTCTTCCCTGTTTACCTCCCTCCTCACCCTCACATCGCTCCTGAACCTCGCTTTCAGTTCTACCCCTTTGCCACACTCTACTATTAATTGATATGATATGCTTAGAGCAGCTTGGCATGGCAACTTCCTGTGGCTTGTCAGGCGGGCCCGCGGAATGAAAAGAGAGCTCTGCTGTTATAAAAACAATAAAGATAACTCAGTAGGGGAGAGCCTGCACTGCGCGCAATACTGTCGGCTGTTTACAAGATCAGCAATTTAAAATATATATATATATATATATATATATATATATATATATATATATATATATATATATATATATATATATATATATATATATATATATATATATATATATATATATAGGAAGAAGATATATATGCAAGTGAAAAAAAAGAAGAAAGATAACTTAGGAATGAAACAAACACATTCGAAAGAAAGACGAAAAGACAAGAAAGAAAGAAAGACGAAAAGGCAAGAAAGAAGGAAAGACGAAAAGGCAAGCAAGAAGGAAAGAAAGAAAGAAAGAAAGAAAGAAAGAAAGAAAGAAAGAAAGAAAGAAAGAAAGAAAGAAAGAAAGAAAGAAAGAAAGAAAGAAAGGAATAGCGCAAGACAACGTCCGCTCCGAGGAGCAGTCGGCTTCCCGGCGAGCCCGAAGACTCGGTGCTGAGACAATTGATGGGCACGTCGTGAGATTCGGTTCGCCGTGAAGCAAAGACACCGCCGCCACCTTGCGACGGCCCCGCTGGCAACCACGGCGCCCGCTCATCGTAGTCGGCCTCGGCTGTAATATTTCACAAGCACAGCGCAGCCGCACCGTGCTTTTCAGACAAATGGCGAGATGCGCGCGGTAACGGCCGCCAGGGGGCTCGCGGAATGAGAAATGGGTCACCCCTGGCGGGCGACGCCCGGAAACAACCTAGTAGGATTCACGTCGCCACCTAATTTTGCTCGACCTTTCGTTCCTTGCTACGTCTTGTTCGTGCAGCCTTGCTTTCCGACATGGGATTACTTGTGAGCACGTTAACTTTAACCTAATTGTTGCTGACAGCTCTACAAAACCTTCAATGTCACCACTTTTGCTTCCAACGATTTATTCCTTTTCTTTCGGAATGATGATTTTTCGCTCTCTATGCCATGGCGAAAAAAATTGAGGGGGGGGGGGGACAGGCCCGGTGTGCCACCTACTGTTGACGCCACTGCCTCAATATTATTATTAGTAGTAGTATACCACAATGTATATCCAGCCGACTTGTGAACAGGTTAAAGGGGTACTGACACACACAAAAAAAATTGGCCTCGCGTTTTTCTGCTACAATGCGTTGCTGTAGGGCTGTAAGTAATGACAAAACACATTGTTTACTGCAGCGCGCGATAGATAACTAATTACAGGCGCCTCATTATCGATAAGTTTCAGTTTCGGTTTGAGAGAGTTCCAAAAACTGGGCGCAACTGTCGCCACCTAGCGTACGCAACTCTTGACCACGTCATCACGCAGAACTATGACGCACTTCCACAAGATCTGCATCAAGAATCACTTTCGAATAGGAAACGGCACTGGAATGTCGCCAAACACAAAACTTTCTAAGCGTGCGCCACAGCCACGCACTCGCAACCAGCCGCCGAGAGACATAGACTTCGGGAACTAACGCGGCAAAAGAAAAATGGCGGCTATGACGTCATCATAACTTGTTTTGTTGACCGCAGCGTGGTGACGTGAGGGAAGAGGGGGTCACCTCTCGATCACCTCCGAGGGTGTATATAGCGCTATGGAATCGGTCGCTCACACAAACTTCCAAATTATATTTAAAATACTTTCCAAGCTATATTCGCTGTTGATATCTTGCAGATGATATACGAATTTTCACGAGAATTGACCCCGCAGGCTATCTCATTCTCGAAGATTTGTGTCAGTACCCTCTTAAACCTCCCCGTCCTTCCGTATATTGTTTTCTTCTGACCTTTTATCGGTTCCTTTAATTACAGCCATATTCATGAACCGACCTTAACCTATCGTAGTGAGGCTACTTACGAAAGGACATGAAAAGTACAAGGTGAGTTTCAGAAGCCTCCCATATCCTGTCACAAAAGCACCTTATGGAAGGCGTCCTCAATTCATCAAGTATAGGCCCTGGGTGTGATGTATAGGTACAAAATTTTTTCAAAAAATCATTACTTCGAGCAGTAATAAATTAGATTTACTATAAGAAACCAGCAAATACACGAAAGAAGCCAACTGTAACAAGTAGAAATGTTTGCTTGGGCACCGGTAGTTTCCGGTGAAATAGACGTTTTTCGTCTGGCCACTTTTTTGCAACTGCCGTCAACGCAGTGGGGTCACTGTTATTTCGACGTCTTGTATGTTTTTGCTGTGTTCGGTTATGATGGTTCATAGTTTGGTGTTGTCACCATACTCGCTTCAGCGTTTGCTGCTTTTGCGAAGTTGCATTTAGTATGGAACGAACACTGAAGTGAACATCACCGACGAAATGACTACGTCCTGGCAGACTTTGGGGCGAGGAGTCGAAAACATACCGTGGCGCCATCGGAGTTCTTCGGTCACGTATAAAACGACATCGCGTATACCGGCTGTTTGAAGGGTTGGACAACTCCTGTGATTCAGGCTGTTCTGTCGTGGCTCTTCTGTCTGCGCAAGCGTCAGTTGTGTTTGTATTGGCTGCTATACAATCTGGAGTGCTTGCCAATAAAGATTTTCAACGAGCCAACGTATGGTCACCAACACGCCACGCACTTTCGATGGAGCGCCCACTCATGGCACAATGGACATACAACGGGAAGATGCGCTCTGATAAAAAAGCGAGTTGTTATGAAAATCATCTATATGTAAATCGAAACTTCACACATTGTGCGAACATTTTTGTTTACTGAGGCAAGCACGATGGCGTGCACCTGTCCCTTCTTATTGCGCAGACTGTGCGTGGCCGATATGGATGGATGAAAAACTTTTATTGGGGTCCTGAAGGATTCCACCACCGTTTTATAGGGGTAGGATCGCGGGCCGCTCCCACGTTGGGACGGGGAGGCCCAGCCTCACCGCCGCATCGTGAGCCTTCTGGACAGCCTTGAGTTGTATGAAAACCGGACTCGTGAGCATTAAATGAAAGGAGTTCTCAAAAAATTCTTCATTTTTTCTTTGTAAAGGGGGGCACCTCCAGAGCATGTGGTTAAAATCACTGCGATTCTGGGAGTCCGGACAAAGTTCTGAAATATCGGAGTAATGGCTATAGGTTACAAGGCTAGGGTATGTTCCCGTCTGAAGCATGCGAAGAGAGATTGCCTGTGGCCTAGACAACTTTTCGTGTGGCAATGGAAAGGACCTACGGCCTCATTGATAATGCTTCGTGATCTCGTTGAAGGTAGTCAAACTGTCCCTAGAATGAAGGCCGGTGGCTGACTCCTCTGTCTAAGAAGCACAAGTCCCGGCGCGGTAGGTGAAGCCTCGCGCCTTGGAGTGGGCTAGCTCGTTGACATTGGGAAGGCCTCCGACCCTCAAGCTAAGGTGAGCAGGGAACCAAATAATTGTGTTGTGGGTGAGTTCCTTGTGAGCGAGAATTCTCAAAACTTCCTTGCACACGGAACCAGAAGCGAAGGCCCTAGCAGCGGATTTAGAGTCCGTATAAATATCAGTCCTTTGGTGGCCGAGAGGTATCGCTTTAATCAGTGTCCATGGCCGGGCAGGATTTACGGCAACACCTCGCCCTTGTTTTCAGAGCCGTATCAAGTGGCCGAAGGAGAACAATGCTTTGGCACTAGTTTTGACCATTCATGGGCGTATTCAGTGCTCTTTTGCCGCAATAACATTACTATGCACAACAACCGTGGTTTGTGTGGGCTGATACTTCCAGCAGAATTATCACCGAACGATTATTAATAAGATACATGTTTCAATAACTGGAACTTCACCCTCATATATTTTGTCTCCCTAATCCTCGTTTTCAATACACGCCCTCCTCTGCGTGGTGCGTATTGATTGATGTCATGTGATGCGCGAACGTTGCAATATCTGCTCGCATCGTTTGCTCGACTATTATTTACAGTTACTTTAGCTTGTTTTCTGTAACTCTGCTCGTCTCTGACATGAACTAATTTGTTTACCAGCAGCTCAGCGCACCACGGCTGCTAACTGAATAAACGTACAAATATGCAACGCAAAATGACCACTGCAGGACAAAATCATTCTCGCTGCCCTGAGCTGCCGACAGGTGGAAAAGGCCTGTCGGCCTGGCGTGAATAAACGTTGTAAATACTTATGTGCACGTTCCCTGAAAGTCCCACATCGTACTCAACAGATATCAACCCAACGCAGTACACAAAGTATTTTCGCGAAAGTTCTTGCCGCACACACGATAATAAATGTTCGATTGATTCCCCAATTTCGGCTTTATGCATCCCACTGCTTCTTATTTTAGCGTATGCACGAAATATGACATCAGGGTGAGAAGTAGATGCCGCATCATGCATTCCTATAACCTCACAGGGGCCGAACAAGTCGTTGCTGTGATTCCACGTTTCTTGAATAGTTCTTTCCAGCCTGGTGCAAATAAATTGGGCAATAAATTCATATGCCTACAAATCCGTGATGTACACCATCGTACATATCGAAAATTTTATCTCGAATTCCAGACGCAAAGTCTTTGCGGATGCACGCGCACGCTAAAAGAAAAAAAAATCCGCCATATCCACGAAGTGAATGATGATGAGTGGGCGAAGCTCCGGAGGTAAACCTGGTAAACCATGAATCTTCTGTACATTTTGCCCACTCGATTTTATTACATCGCTCCCCCTAGCGTACGTCGCCGCACTAAATCGAACGATTGCCTTCAACCAATGACACGCGCCATATGTGACATCATTCCTATTTTATAAGATCTCGCGTCTTTCATCAACTACAAGTACCGCTTTCTAGTTTATAACATCTTGCATCTTTTCATCATCAGCTACAAGTACCACCATCTAGTAAACACTACAAGAACTAAACGAGAGGTGGCTACATACAGGAGACGGTACCGCCATCTAGTGAACACTGCAAGAACTAAACTAGAGGTGGCTACATACAGGGGACGGTACTGCCATCTAGTGAACACTGCAAGAACTAAACTAGAGGTGGCTACATACAGGCTACAGGGGACGCACAGCCCACGCCCTAAGGAGCTTCGCCCCTAAAAAGTGGCCGCCGAGTGAGCTGCACACCTGAGGATAAAGGCTGAGTTGTTTCGCTATATCAGTGCTATTAGTCAAGTGTATCGGTGCCGCGACCTTTTGGAAGGGGACATATTAGAGGGATCGAGAACTGCCCAGAACATGAAATGAGATGACTGCACGAATAGACTCAAACCAACCCGGTTTGTCTCAAGAGAAGTGAATTTTTATTTTTATTTCTTCTTTAAAAATTGAAAAAAAAGTGTCCCGTGGCGTCTCTGGTGGCAAAAACATGAACTATCATGAATGCTATGTCAAGTGACCATGCGTTAATGTACACTGTTAACAATTAATTGATTAGTACTGAAATATTGTTTGATTCTTTGAAGCAAAAGATAATATTTTATAAAAGTATACGTATCAGCTTGTGTTAGTAGTACGCAATAAAGTGGCGCTGCCTTTGCGTAACGTATGCTCAGTTTCGTTTTCGATTACTTGGCTTGGCTAAGCGGTACAAATGCAGGAAAGCTCTACAGAGCCACACCGTTTCATTATAACGGCTTGTTATTCTCAAAAATAATTGTAAAACGCAGAATAAACGTGGTCATAGTTCCAGGAAATCCTCCAAAATAATAACAACGACAGCCACCAGAAAGGCTACCGGCATCGCTATCACTACTCAGCGTTGCCGGTGAAAAGGCACTACCGTGTTCAGAGCCTTTCAGATCGAAAAATACTGCTTATATAAAATGAATACGAGCTTCTGGGATTAACTACTGCAGCTACGATCACTACGAAGGGTAAGCTGTCTGTCACACAGGAAAAATACTGAATCGAAAAAAAAGTCAGTTGTCGGTTCCTTTAAGGATCTCTTGAAAGCATCCATCATTGCTGCAACGAGCCTATAAACAAGCCTATAAGTAAGAAAATGAACTGACTCGGTGTTGCAGGCAAGCGCGCTCCACTGAGGGTGGCATGTAGGCGAGTCACGTGATATCGCTTAACACGTCACAGCGATAGCAGCGCTGGCCTCTCCAGTGGTCGCTCTCGCTTTCAATATTTGAGACATGATAGGCTACGAGACATTGACAAGGCCGCCGCTCCAAATGGAAAAGTGCCAACTCCGTAAAAGCTTGATGCGATGGGCAGTTGCATGCATGAGACGGGGCACAATGAACTCATGACCATGAATATTTTCCTGCAGAAACATTACAGCGAGCAGATTCTTCATGGGCGACTTTCGTGCAGCGGTGGTGGCACGAAAATTCCTGTTTGTCGTATACATCTCAACCATGTTTCGTTGATCATTCAGAATTCGTGCGGCCGTGACGAGTATGCGCAAGCTGGTCCGTTCAATATTTCTTCTTTGCGCTCCATACCACCAACGGAATACGCGGTGTTGCTCTCCTCCACCATGTTGTTCAAGGAAGCCTTAAGGTTGGACATAGGCTAGCTTAAGAGGGCCTTACTTAATTACGATGGAAGTTCTGTGATAAGTATACAAGGTAGGTTCTTGAAACGCGTTAAGCTAGCTTAACAGAGCCTTACTTAAGTACGACGGAAGTTCTGCTATAAGTATACAAGGTAGGTTCTTGAAACGCATCCAGGGCGGACTTATGACTAAGGTTGACTCAAGCCGTGAGGATGAGTTTAGGCCAGGTTTGTGAATACGGGGGGTAAGAAGATCGCCTCTGATGCCTCATCAAACGTGAAAATTTACTGCCTATGGTGACAGCACGAGGGATGAAAAAAAAATAATAGCAATCCATCTTTGCCACGATGCCAGAGCGGATGCGCCCTTTCCTAGCGTAAATGTCGCGAAGCAACTTCTAGTCCCGGAGGTCCTTCTAGCTCTACCAAACCCTACCAAAACGCCAGAGGGCAGTGCAGGCAAATGAAAACGGTGGATGCTCATCACTGAATTACGTCGTCATGGGACGTCTCCATGACGCCACAAATCAGCGAAATTCGTGTCATCCCAAGATGTCGTTACAGGATTACGTCATTACAGGACACCGCCACATTGCACTGCTTCCGTTTCCAGTGGGTCGATCACGGAGGCAATGTAGAACCAGATGGTGTACAGAATTGATTGATTGATTTGATCGATATGCGGGGTTTAACGTTCCAAAACCGAGAGACGCCATAGGGGAGGGCTCCGGAAATTTCGACCACCTGCGGTTCTTTAACGTGCGCCCAAATCTGAACACACGTACCTACAACATTTCCGCCTCCATCGGAAATGCAGCTGCCGCAGCCGGGATTTGATACCGCGACCTGCGTGTTAGCAGCCGAGTACCTTTACCACTAGACCACCGCGGCGGGGCAGATCATGTGCAGAAAGCTGGTGACGCCTTCGATCTTGGAGGCCATGCAAAACTACGTTAGATGCAGAAAGGTTTTTTAGGGGGGGCGCCGAGGGGGATCAATACACCGACAGAAGACAAAGGAGATGGCTTTCACCTGCTAGAAGTCTTCGGCAAATGCACGAGGGACCCTGATAGCTTGTATGTTTTTCGACCAGTTCAGCCTAGCTTTATCGGTCACGGATATTACACATCGGCGCGCACGCCGTATCGCCTGTAACGTCGATTGGTGCCGGGTGATTAGCGATGTCTGTATCACGTACACACACGCAACATACGCGATGTCCCGGACTTTCCCACGCCCGCTCCTTGTTTTTCGTAGACCGCTCTGACCAAGCATGCCATCCCCGGGGTAAGGGCGGGAAGACTGATCAAGGCGCGGCCCAGGAACCACCCAGCGCGAGAGCGATGGGACCGCGTGATTGAGCCCCGGCGGTAATATCGTACGAAGTGGCGCGTACAGACGGGCGTACGTGCTTCTCGTAGGCAAGGGTTCGGTGGCCGTGGTAGAGCTGCCGCCGCCCCCGTATACGGAGTGAACACTGCACTACGAAGAAATACCAATGCGCCAACGAAGGGCTTTCTGAGCACCTCAGTTCCGTGTATAGTGTGTATTAACGCAGTGAACACGTGTTTTTTTTTTGGGGGGGGGGGGGGGGAGGAGGGCGAAGGAATATGTCATAATGAATAATGATGTAAGCATCGTGAACTTACAGCGCAACACCAGAAAAAATACAGGGCAGGGAAGGAGCAAAAGAGACAGAAAAGACGGCGCTGACTCACAACTGTTGTTTATTGAAAAAAAAAAAACGGGGTGAAAAGTATATATATAGGTACTGGCAGCCTACATCACAATATGCGCAGAATACGAGGTGCACCGATGTAGCATTGTCACACTCATAGCAATAAACAAGATTGGCTTAAATAACCTAATTCTCTTTCATGCAGTGTGACGGTTGGTTCACTAATGCACTTGCTACCCCTAATCTTTATATAATATGCCTCAGCGATTTTTCTTGTTAGCTGGTTAGGATGCTTGAAGATGATGGTGGTTCTCTCAAAAATGGGACGACAACCATTGATGTAAGCATGATGTAAGCACCTTGTGTACGGTATGTACCATTTTAAAAGAGACAAAAGGGTTGAAAAGGGTGTTAAAAAGGGTGTGAAAAACGAACGTGCACTCTCTCTACACCTTTTTTTTGGGGTGTAGGAACGGAATAATATTTGGTGTTTTACGTTCCAAAACAGTGATATGATGCCGAGAAACAGAGTAGTGGTGGACTCCAGAAATTTAGACCAGCTGGTGTTCGAAGTGAATAGGCATCGCAGGTACGCCGGTCTCTAGCCATTCGCCTTCGTCGAAATGCAATCATTGCGGCCGGATTCGAACCCGCGACTTTCTGGTCAGGATCCGAGCACCGTAACAGCTATACAGAACGTTGGCGGACTAGTGTAAGAACATTTGATGTAAGCACTTTCCTGAGAAGCATTACTATATCAGGTCACAAAAGGATGCGAAAAGGGTCATAAAGGATGTTAAAAAATCTCACGTGCACCCTTTTTACACCACTCTGGGTGCACGAACTTCTACTGTGTGCTAAATAAGAGCAGCAGACCAATGTACACTGTCTCAGTCGGTACTTGTTACTTCGAACAACCATATTCGCAGAGTAGCCTCCGAGTATTTCGTAATTTCTCTTCTACATCAGCAATTCAAAAATAAAAAAAATGATTGAGAAATAAAATCTCACCCATTTCATTTGGTCAACTTCGTCTATATCGTCTTTTCTTTTTTTGTTTAACAGCGACGGCAGTACCATTACTAAGTGACGTCACCTTAGGCAGTTCCACTTTGTAGACTATTTTACGGTCGGGTTTGAGGGTCGCCATATTGGGCTTTCAACCTTTGTGTCTTGGGTCTCTAACAACTTAACGTACAGTGCTACAATATACGTACGCATGTGCATGAAAATGGTTGGGTTAGTGCATATACAATGCTTTATGACGTTATTCATTCGCGTCGTGATGTACAAGAACCAAGTAAACATCAACCGAGACGCTGGCGCCCACATGTCTTTTTTTTTCCCTCCCGCTCGCACATTGAAATGTCGTAACCTCCCTGTCTTTCCGCTTAAACTTTCTTCCTCCTCCTCGTGGATCCGAGCATTCCAATTTATGCGCAGCGGGCGCACGGGGGGCACCGCGGTGCTGTTTCAGAAATAGTCTCTGTTACCGCGACAAACTTGACTTGCAACCAAGTGTCACACATATCTACGCCAGCGGACGTCACGTTGCATTTACAATGAGAGAGTGGAGGTGGGGGTTAGCTATATGTAGTGGGCAACGTTATCCTTGCGACAGTTTACTAGGTGTGTGGCATGCTGCTGCCAACCGCTTATATATATATATATATATATATATATATATATATATATATATATATATATATATATATATATATATATATATATATATATATATATATATATGTGTGTGTGTGTGTGTGTGTGTGTGTGTGTGTGTGTGTGTGTGTGTGTGTGTGTGTGTGTGTGTGTGTGTGTGTGTGTGTGTGTGTGTGTGTGTGTTTATATATGCAGGTTTCGACGTTACAGAGGAGACCAGTTCCTTCTGATCTTAGAAAGTCTGAGCGAGCAATAACCCGATCTTGTTTTACACCGGATGTTGATATCGCGCAGCAGAGCTCGAAACCCCTGAATGGCGTCGAGGCGATTCTTGCGTACCGGTGTGGCAATGACGCTTCATCTTGGCGTTGTCGCCGTATCTCGCCTTCCCCTGCCCTCCTCCGATTTCTCGCACTTAGCGAGCAACTGCAAGAAACTGTTCAGGCGTGGTCTCGCTTGTTTGAGTGTTTGTTTGCTGGTTCGATTGCGGACTGGATATGGAAAACCCAACCTGTATACATACCTATGGAAGGTTGGAATCTAAAGGACTCGACGTGAAAAGAGTTTGAATTATTGTGTGTCTACAGCAGGTGACACGGCGCCTGCCCGCATGCATCTTCTGTACACCTACTTTTCAGTGCCATGACGGCGATGTTGATTGGAGGCGCTTGAAAAAATTGTCAGTGGCAAACCTTTCAAACGCTATGCCTGTTGGAAGAGGCCAGATCGATACAATCCGTTGCACCACAATTACTCAAAGTGCGTTCATTGTTTTAGTTAGCTTTGTCAGGATTCTGTAATGAACAGATGTACATGCGGCTCCATTTGTTCCACTTGAGTTATATATATATATATATATATAGAGAGAGAGAGAGAGATAGATAGATAGATAGATAGATAGATAGATAGATAGATAGATAGATAGATAGATAGATAGATAGATAGATAGATAGATAGATAGATAGATAGATAGATAGATGAAAGTTTTTACAGGCTCATTCGGCGACGCCACAGGTTGACGTTGACGCCACAATAATGTTACGGTAACATCACAAATCTACAAAATTTTCGACCGTGACGTTCAGTGGCTTCATTGTCACGCCATCAATAACGTCACATGACGACTTTATGTGGTGACGTCTTCACATTACGTCATTGCATCGTGAATGCTCGGCCGATCCCGGAGGCCACGCAACAGCGCAGGTGAGGTACAGAAAGCGTCGAGGGTTTAAGGGGTGGGGAAGAATAATGTAAAGAGTCTCTAATTAAAGCATATGCTTTCCTCTGTGTTCTCTTTATAGTGTTGCCCGCAGGGACTCGATGAGTTGGACCTTCTTTTGTTACAGTGGCACTAACATAGTGGACTGGCCTAGAAAGTAGCCGTTGTCACAGCCGCCGATCATATAAGAACGCTAAAATAAAAAATAAAGCTGTTAAATACTTCGTTAACAACCATCGATGCATATGTAAGAGCCTTTACAGATTCCTACGAGCACCACATAATAGTTACCAGTTCTTCATTGTAATTTATACATTTACTATGCATAACAGAAGTGCGGCTCAGCAATTCTCTGTGGAAGACACCACACCGAGATATAAAATAAGTCTACTTGGAAATAAACCTTTGTTGTTAGGCGAAGCCCTTGGAAGATAGTGGCACAGAAAGTGGTAGATCTGCCAAGGTGGAATACAGTCCTCAGATGAGGAAGCCTGCGTCGCCTTTCACACTCACAATAACGACATCTTCTCGCAAGTCATAACACTTCCTGGAACCAGATCTTTAAGTCCTGTTTCATCATGGGAGGTCATTCGAGCAAAGTGAGATAAAGATATACTTCCTTCCTAATTTAAGCCCTCCGTGTCGTCCTAAACTCGATTCACTAAAAAACAGCGCCAATAACGAGGGACAAGATTTTAATCAGCAGACTGAACGCCTTACTGAAGCTGGTTTTCCGATGTACGTTTTGACCACCGTTGCTGAGTGTCTACTCCGAGAAATCAGAACGAGCCCAGAGAATAATGCTCGAACCCGTACAAAGGATAAGGGACGGGAGAAACGAAACTTCGTAGTTATTCCCTATATCCACGGAGTCGCCCACAACCTCAAAAAAGTGGCCAGCAGGTGCGACGTAGACCTGGTTTTTTTCTGCCCCAGAAAAAACTGGCTAGGTTGTGCAGGGCCGTGAATCCTGGTTTCAGGGGTGAGCGAGGCTGCAATATGAAGCATCGGAAGAAGTACGTTCCATGCATTGAAGGCGTGGTGTACTCTCTACCCCTGTCCTGCGGCAAGTGGTACATCGGCCAAACAGGCAGGTGTTTAAATGAGCGGCTGAAAGAGCACGCTCACAACGTCTCCTCTGCAGTTTCGGGCCACCTCGGCATTCATTGCCGAGACTGCGGTTGTGTTCCCGATTTTTAGCTTTGTACCGTCATTAGGCGTCATCGGGACCAGATGATACGGGAAATTCATGAGGCCGCAGAGATAGAAAGGCTGGGCAGTGCATGTGTCAGCAGGCCTTCGATTGCGCTATCACAAAAAGAAATAGATTTTCTTCGGAACGTTAGCACACGTGTTGTTCATGGTGCGTTGTGGCGATGACTACATGGTTGTTAGGTGGAGTCTGTTTTCTTTGTTTTGTATTTTTCTCTTTTTTTGTCAGATACGGCCCAAGTATATAAAATGCGGTTCTAGCAAATAATTCTTGTTGTAAGCCAGGGCCGCTGTCTGTCTCCTTCTTTCTCTTGTCCCTCGTTATTGGCGCTGTTGTTTATGTGAATCATGTCGTACCAACTCGCCCAAGCAACCACGTTAGCTAGTTCCTAAACTCGCAAATATGTTGTACAATGGTTTCGATGGGGTACCCTTGCTGAAATGAAGATTGATTGATTGATATGTAGGGTTTAACGTCCCAAAACCACTATATGATTATGAGAGACGCCGTAGTGGAGGGCTCCGGAAATTTCGACAACTTGGGGTTCTTTAACGTGCACCCAAATCTGAGCACACGGGCCTACAACAGTTCCGCCTCCATCGGAAATGCAGCCGCCGCAGCCGGGATTCGAACCCGCGACTTGCGGGTCAGCAGCCGAGTACCTTAGCCACTAGACCACCGTGGTGGGGCACTTGTTTTGTATTTTTCTCTTTTTTTGTCAGATACTGCCCAAGTATATATTGTGCGGTTCTGGCAAATAAATCTTGTTGTAAGTCAGTGCCGCTGTCTGTCTCCTTCTTTCTCTTGTCCCTCGTTATTCGCGCTGTTCTTTATGAGAATCATGTCGTACCAACTCGCCCAAGCAACCACGTTAGCTAGTTCCTAAACTCGCAAATATGTTGTACAGTGGGGCCGAGGGGGTACCCTTGCTCAAATGAAGACGTTCCTCTCTGTCCCAAAGAAGAGGCAAACTACATCACGAAGAGCTCGCCAACCGTCAGTGTAATCACAGGTGTTGACTGTATAAAGCTCGCATCCAGCGCAGTGAATTTCTTCCGGAGTCAAATACACAAACGAGAGCACAAAGCGTTTAAGGTTCACTGGCGTCAACGTTGCGCGTACAAACACAGACGTCGTGCACTAACATCGAGTAGTACAACCACATGTGCCCTCGTTGACGCATTACCCTTTACACAGGCGCAGGTGCGATATCGTCGGCGTCACGGCGCACTCAAGTGCGCTCACAAGCGCAAAGAAAGGCACGAACACACGTACGTTCGCACATACCGGAGCGCACGGTGTATATTGAGTACCTACCGAGGCGGCACGCCGCACAAGCCGGGACAAGCGGGGTGCTTTATGTAATACATTCAGAAACCACCGAGAGACTCTCGGGAGAGAAATATTTAACGACTTGTGGTCTGAGGCGGCGGCGAGCCGGCGAAAGGAGTGTCGAGCAGCGTGTATAGGGGTGAGAAAACAGCTAAAAATAAAAACGAAAAAAAAGTGAAAGAGGCGACGAAACTGTGTAAGGTGTTGGAGATGCGACTCGGGTATGTCGGACGGCGGCAAAGTTACAATTCGCGTGTTACGCTTATCTCGGGCCGAACAAAACAAAACAAAACAAGGCCGGTAAACGTTAAAGAGAAGGGCACACCTTAGTGAGAGAAAGCTTGGAGGTATGCAGGCCGAGCTACCACTGGTGTTGCGCTAAGGGTGAGGACTCTCAAACAGGATTGAAGAAAAGCAAGCAGTGAAAGAAAGTTTGGAGAGACGAAACACGCAAGTGAAATGGCGGAGCGGGGGGTCGCGTCGACATTTGCTTTTCGTAAATTCCTTTGCGCGTTATTTTCTTTTTTTTTGTTCAGTATTTGGACTTAAACCTGTTCCACGCGTAGCTTGAAACAAAACAGCCCTTACTCACACACAAGGAAAATGCAATGAAGTTCTGCAGCGTGACGCGTAAAGAAGAGAGAGAGTAAAAATGGAAGATGGAGGAGAGCCTCAGACCACCACGCCTGCAAATATACTCATGAAGGGTTCGGTACCCTGAGGGTTCGTATACATAAGAGGCACCAAGTTTAAAAAAGGCCGCATGTTCCTGTGTCGCTTAGAGACAGTGCGTAGGGAATGTGCTAATGAAGAAAGAAAGGAAGAGAGCAAGAAAGAAAGACAAAATAAAAGAACATGGCATAGCAGGTAGAAGGGCTTACAAATACATGTATGAGAAGGCGGTGTGCAGGGGAGTGTTTTCGGACGACCAAATAGTCGGCACCGGACCGGCAAGGTGACGTCGGGGACTGCTTGTTGCAAAAGGAAAACAAAAAAATGAAAAGGGTGTTTGTAGGCCCCGCGTTGGCGCATGAGTTGAAGTACGTTTCGTTGTTCGCTGTGAGTGTGTACGGGAGCCCAACTGATATAATATACAGGTAGTGCCCATATACGCGGCAGCTTTTTATCTTATGCCGTAGCTTTGCCACCCCATCCCTTCATTCGAGTAGCAGCCTCGATAACTAACACGGCCCGGTTTTCATTACGTCGAAGCACGCGTGTACTACCATATCACCACCGCCACTCACCGATTGAGCTCTTCAGCGGGTGTAGCAAATGCCGCCGGCTGTAAACCTGCAGCATGACGTCAAGAGCGATAGCGTTCGCTGGAACCGCCACATTGAAACATCCTACTATGACCGTGACAGAGCTTATTTTACGATACGCAAGTCACACATTTCATTTATCTCGACAGTCACCCATTGACATCCAGGGCGTTGCGTCTACGAGTAATATCCCAATCATTAGCAGTAGAAGCATGGCACCGCCCACTGCAGAGCAAAGGCCTCTCCCATGTCCCGCCAATAAGCCTGATTCTGCGCTTACTGCTGCCACGTCATACCTGCAAGCTTCGTAATCTCGTCTGCCCACCTAATTTTCTGTCTCCATCTCATGCATTTGCCCTCTCTTATAATCCAGTCAGTCTATAGTATATAGCTATCGCTTTTATGAAATAACAAAATTTATAAAAGAAAACAATCAATAAAAACTAGTGAGCTCGAGTCGCTGGTTATAAAGACAATTATACATCGTTGGATGCAAGTCAAATGAACTTAGTATTGCTGTTATCGCAGCTGATAGCTAAACGTAGCGTCCACACTGACACTGTGGACCCTAGACCTTGCTATCCAACACATACAGCTTACATCTACCAACACATACCGCAAGTTGGACAACACTAGCGAGCCCTATCACTCATTTAGTCATAAATAACTCACATAATAGCCAGCAATAACCATTTCTAGTAGTGCGCGATTCAGTATACTGTAGACGTGGACACTTTCCTTAATCAGTCCTTTGCATGTGCCTGCACTGTCCACTGCCGTTTAAACATGAGGCGAAGTTTTGCGGGGTTATCCACGACAACAAAGTTCACCAGAACAAAAGCCTCGGAGATCAAAAGACGTACGGAGACCATATGTCCAAAGTGTTTCGCGGCTTGCCCGCTAGCCACGTAAACCGTTCCACTTTTGGTTAGTAAAGACAAAGAACTTTCGTTTAAATTTCATTCTTAGAAGACATCATCTGTCCTGGCTGCAATCAACCAGCTGTTACTACGTTGTTACTTTATTGTTACTTATTTAAATGGGTGAGTGTTTGTGTTTTTACGATCTTTCACTCTACAATACCTTCGTCTCAAGACCACGGTACAACAAAATCGACAAGGTACATCAAAATTCATCATATACAACTCCTTTAAAATGTTGGTTTCAGGTAACCTTTGGTTTGGCGCGCTTGCATGGTTGATCTCACCCATATACAAGGCCTACGCTTTCGGAGTACATAGGTGCTCTCCACAAGCACATAAAGTTTATACGCTACTTTAGGGCATCGAAATAATCACTTATATCTCCAGCACAGGCTCACTCAACAGTCCGCTCGGTGATGCCTAATCCAGTCGGTGTTAGAGCGAAGTACTCCACTCCCGCAGAGAATGCGACGTATTCAACAAAACTGCTATGAACTGACTGCGACATGTCATCGTAAATAGATTCGGATGACAGAATACCTCCTACGAGACTATGCTAACTACCGACTGGCAACAAGGTGTTCGGCAGCTCTTACTTGACGGAGGCGAGACATAAGGCGCCAAGCCCAAACAACTGAAAGAAAGCAAGGAGCGTGCGAATGTCAACTCTTCGCGTAACATCCCAAGGCTGCCGTCGAACTACTCCGCGACCGGCCTTCACATCACCGTCGCGACAGTGCCCTCCGGTTCTCAAGCATGACAAAAATACAAGCATGATAAAACTAAGGACGAACGCATGCGTACGCACGGGCCTACGTTAACGTACGCGCATGCGGTGAGAGATCGTGTGAATGAATCGACAGATGGATGGATGGATGGATGGATGGATGGATGGATGGATGGATGGATGGATGGATGGATGGATGGATGGATGGATGGATAGATGGATGGCAGTCAGACGGAGGCAGGCATACAGCAGGAAATCCAGTGCAGCGTAATTAATTCGCACCAACACTGAAACGGTGAGAGTCTGAGAGAGTTGTGTGAGGGTCTTCTTTTAAAGCCGCTCGTAAACGGAGATACGCGGGGATGGTGGGGACACCAAGCGGCGACCGAAAGAACTGCCGCTCCGCGGTCTCGGTCGCGTCTACAAGACAAGGCATTCCACAACTGATGGATCGGCCTGGTCGCAGAGGGTTATCGTTCATTACGCAACGATACATGTTGTCAGAGGCGCGAGCGGAGGCGTGGGAGCCCGCAGCTGACTGTCAGAAGAGTCAAACTAAGGCTATATTGTGGCGCAAAAATAAAAACAAGTAAACAAAAAGGCGGAGGAGAGGTGGGCGATCCCGAATGAAATGAAATCGAAGAACCCGCGCATGTCTGTAGACGTCATTCATGATGAGAGGCGCGCGCACCGGAACTTGCAACGCGCGGAGGGGATGTCTATTCGTAGATTTCTCACTGACGCCGTCCCCTGTCACCAAGCGCCGCCGCCAACGTTTCCCACCATTCGGATTCATTCTGTCAAACCTGCTGTGCCGAGCGCTACATTCCGCGTACGTTTGACGAATTCCCACGAGCCCGCGATGAAAGAGATACGGTATACCTAAGTTTTTCGGGCTCCTCCAGTTGATGGATCCCAGAACTGTGCTCCACAGACAAAAATACTCTGCCCGTTGTTTTGTTTTTCTGTTTGTGGAACACGGTGTGCACCTGGTTCTCTTCGATTGCACTTTCTGTAATGCCGGGGATAATTTTTTGGTTCCATTCTCGAACCCATCTCGAAGAAGTTTTTTTTTAGCTGACAGCTGTATTTAACTCATCATCACCGTTTTCTGTTGGTCGAAGATGGTGTGCTGCTGGGTCAATTTGATTACACTCTTTCTAACGTCGGTCATCATTTATGGCCTCATTCTCGAACTTATCTCGAACAATAAACTTTCTTAGCTAGCCGCTGTATTTAATTCATCATCACCGTACCACATGGTTGCCCATTTGTATAGTTCAGGGCGACCGCACATTCATCATCAGCAACAGCAGCCACAAAACACTGACTTCATTGCAAAAGACTCTGCCATCTTTCTCTAGTTGACCCGGTCCAGTGCTTGCAACGACCCCATCATACCAGCACACTTGACTTGAAGGCTTAGAACCACGGGTTGATGGTCTAATTGGCACTTATCCATAATAAATTTTAAGCAACAAGGTGATGCAAGAAAAGTTGAGAGTACCGATGTGCCCTGTCGACTTTATTGTGTCGTTCTTTTGCGCTGCATGTTACTATAAACGTGAAATATTTGAAAAAAAAAATGCAGGCTGATCACCTCAATATCAGTTTTTTGCAAACAGGATATGTAAGTTTGCAAAGGTACAAGCTATGAAAATTACCACCACCTTGGAATTCATCAACCACGACTGTTCATAATTTAGTGCATGCTACTCTATGACAGATTGCATTCACACATTCAGTCAGGTGATTAAGAAATGCACCGAATATAGGCCATATTGTGTAGCGTTCATCAACTACAATACAACATTAGATTCGATCATAAATCTCACCAGTAATGCAGGGATTACGTAATCATGGTGTAGAGCATACGCCCTGGTTGTAGACATACCATCACCTTATTCATCAACATCATCAGCCTGACTACGCCCACTGCAGGGCGAAAGCCTCTCCCTTGTTCCGCCAGTCAACTATAGGCCCTGTTCTTGCTGCTGACACTTGATACCCGCAAACTTCCTAATATCATCTGCCCACCTAACGGTTGGTGTCCCCCTAACCCGCTTGCCTTCTCTGAGAATCCAGTCAATAACCTTTAATGAGCAGCGGTTATACAGCCTACGTGCTAATGGTGTCCAGCCATGTCCATTTATTCTTGATTTAAACTATGATATTTTTAACTCCGGTTTGTTCCCTGACCCACTCTGCTCTCTTCTTGTCTCTTAAGGCTACACCCGTCATTTTTCTTTCTGTGGCTCACTGCGTCGTCCTCAGTTTAAGCTGGACCATATCGAAAGCCTCCAGGTTTCTGCTCTGCAGATAAGTACCAGCAAGGTATATACCAGCTTCATTTTACCGGTACTTACCTACGAACACATACCGTACATACAAAAATGCTGAAAGAAACAACTGACAGCTCCACAGCCATCAAAGTACCTCACAATGAAAGCAATAAAGCCTCAATAAAGAAGGGTGTAAGGGGGAAAGATATGATATTTTCAATAATATTCTCTGCGTAAATACAGGGGATCTTCAAAGCACTTGATTGGAAACAGCTATAGGGTGAAGAGTTGACTAAGAGAAAGCGCTATAACCACCTGCAGTTCACTGATTACGTTACCCTGCTTATCTTGGTAATTTAGGTGAAAGGAGAGTGTTGAGTAAATGAGATTTTGTAATGACCTGTGTTGCCGGAGAATTGAAAAATATATATAACTACCAGGCCTGCGCGGAACGCGCAGTAATCTGAAGAGTGGCATTTCTGCGCCTTTTCTAAACAATATTCGAGTCTCTGCTACTACCCTACTTGCAGGTTATAACCTACCCACGGGGCCATAAATTCTAATTTATGCGTAGCGTGAAGGCATTCCTTTGTTTGTTTGTTTGTAGCCTTTAATTCATGGCTCATACCCACTCTGGGGGATTGGCCTTCCCTGTGCCATTCTTCATCATTCTTCAAAGAAGCGTGGCACCCAGTACACACTTGCGAGAGCTTTTGTGTTATTTTTATGCGGTTGCTGACGACGACGAAGACTTATGTTTGAAGTTTTAGTAACGGCTTGGAGCATTCGGTGAGCCACTCGTTACTTAACGCTATTTCTTTCCCGGCATCAAGCCTGCCTAAGGCCAGTTTGTCACAGGGTTTCAAGCACCACCATGGCTCTGTGGTAGAGAACTGAGCTGATACGCAGTGCACTCGGGTTCGAATCCCCTTGTGTTCTTGGTGCTTTTCATATACTTTGTTTTCTTCTTATTATTCCGAGTGGCAGTGGTTACGGACACCGGCGGCGGCGGCGGACAACTACGGCGTGCACGTGACATAGCAGCTTCCCCTGTAAAAGGGTGACCCGGAAACGTATATTGCCACACTCTACGCGCTCGGTATATGTGGACATCACGCTTTCCACCGCTAAGGCGATCAGATACTTCGGGAGATTACGCAATCGCCTAGAAACATTTGTCACAATGACGTGATTCCGACAGCGAGTATTGCGGAAGGGGCTGGCGTTACTGTTTCCCGATATTCTCGCTTTTGTGTGTCAGTTCGTATCTAACAAAACAGACAGGAAACACCACACACACAACTCGTCTGTAAGTGCTTCTTGCATCGTAACTTATGTGCTATCGCGTAATGCAAGTATGAGGATGTCAAGATTCTGCGCATGATTTTTGGGCATATGAGGGTATTCCGTTGATGCCGTCCGCAAGGTGCGCTGGCGTCGTTCCGAGATGCCGCCATCTTGACGGTCTTGGCGGTTCAACGCGCTGACGGTGGCTGCGGTGACACTGTGCACGGAGCTATCTGTTTGTCTCTGTTTTCTTGGTGCACCTGTGGACTACAATGAATTGAGGTAAAGCTGCGCGATAGCGCTACCTGATGGAAAAGCGTCTGTGCGGTAGCATGAACCCCTTCGAACTTCAAGACGCCAAAATCCAGCGCGATGTTGAACTGCTGCCGTGGGTCGACTTCACCGACATAAAGAGGACTACCTTGTTCACGAAAGTTTTCTGGCACGTCAGCAAATAGAAGCTTGCAAATCCACGGAGGGTCACAACTACTTTACGAGCGGATGGGTGCAGCAGCCGGGTGTGAAGGTTTTCCCAAACAGGACAAATATAGTGGTGGCTGGAAAGGTCAACAGACTGCCCTCGTACACTTGTATTCACGTTTATGGTGCCGTGTGAGCGTTGCGTCGAAACTGTAAATGCAGTAACGGGATGTCATGGCAGAAAAAAGTATCACATCACTGATTGTTGCAGTGGCTGCTTATGCAGGTGTGAACACACTTTCGTACAGAACAATTGTTGCTGTCGGAAAGTTAAGCGGACTTACCGTTTATTTCTAATTACGAAGGTTTCTGTCATGCTAGCGCCAGTGAATCTGGCAAAATCGGTCACGGAATGGCAAGGCAGGATGCCTCGCTGGTTAATGCAATGAAACCACTCCACTCCATCCTTCGCCATGTTGTTACCTCTGTGGTATTCTGGCAAGACTTTTTAGCACCTTTGGTGTAAAAAAAGTTACCTACCAAGGCAACATTCCAATCCACAGGCTACTTTTTTCGCGTGACAACCAAATACGGCGCAGTTTACTACTGCCGCAGATGACTGGCGTGCAACCACGGCATTCTCCGCAAGCACAGATAAACTCGTTCAAAGAGTTTCCACGTAGTAAATACGCACCACGCACAAGACACGGCCGTTTGTGAACTAAGGAGGACGGATTGCACAGTAGAGACCTTCGACACTTCTCTTACGACGCGCGGACAGTGAAGACAGAGCGCACACACAACGTAGCCCGGTACAGCGCTCACGGACTCGCAAACAGCCAGACCACCAAACTTTGGTGGCTTCGCTGCCCGTTGATGCCATCGCCACCTCGCAACTCAAGGTTCAGTGTAGAACCTGAATATGTAACATCACATACGGACCGATCCCGAATAACAAGGACATAAACCAAGGGTCAGGTTTTCAAGCAGATATAGGGAAAACGACAACGAAATGAAAGGGGAAAAGGAAGAAATAAGTGCAGTTCCGTCACTGCCTCTCTCAAACGAGGGCACCTCCACAGTTCTGCGCAGGGGATAGAGGAATTGGAATTAAATGGAGAGTAAATGACGCACATGGCTGTACTTAACTATATAGGTTTTTCAGTTTTACTAGCGACAACTTCCTCCACTTCTTACCCTCTCTCAAGAGCAGCCAGCGTCTGCAGCCATGTCCATTCTAACATTGGACGTTTACTAAGCCACACACAGTCGCAAAGGGGAAAAAAATAGCAGCGGCTTAATTAGCCCGGCTATTCCAGGATATACGTAGAGTGAGCTACGAACTACGGATGAATAGACGGACAGACGAATCACGGATGAATGGACGGACAGGCTTGCGAGGGAGCAATCTCACGCGAGTCAAGAGCCAGACCACAAGAGACACTCACTCTAGGAGCTTGCAGGCCTTCTCCAGCACGCCAGCAGAGCGCCATGTGACATAACTGCTACTCACGCTTGTGCAGAGCTTCCACGCGAAGCTGCTCAAGCTCTACCAGTGTATCTTACACAACAAAAGATTATCGCAATAGACCGCGGTGTCCGGAGCTGCGAAATTCCAACACGTGGCTCTGTTTCTACCGGAACGACACGAGCGGCATCTGCAGCCGCAAATACACCACTTCTGAGCATGCACGGTGCCAGTATAGTGCACTAGAATATATTTCTAGTACACTATATCGCCAGTGATGTGCCTGCCTTGCAGTTTCCACCATTCTTTACCTCCGCGGCCGCGATGACTGCTTTGGCCGTTGCAGAACCAACAAAAAAAATAAAAACAGCAATTGCCTGGACAGGCGCCTTTTTTTCTCGCTCCGTGACATCATGCCACAGTGAAAACGGCTCGCTTCATTTTTTTGTTGCTTCTTGTTCTTTCGCTAAATCGTTTAGAGCGCTTTCGACGGCCAAAGCGGTTGTTGCATCCGCGGTGATAAACATGGATCAGTATAGCAAGGCAGGCACATCACTAGCGCCTCGCCTGCTCAGTTGTGGCGTGTTTGCGACTGCAGATGTCGCCCGTGCTGTTCCGCACGCGACGCTCCGTCGTTATAGACACGAGGGTTGTGGGGGGGAGGGGGGAGTAGATAAAGGGGGTAACGATTTAGAGTACAGGGTACTCTACTATGGGAAAGCTTAAAGCCGTCCCGCAACATATTGAAAAAGAAAACGAACAGTTAAAATTTGCACAACACTACGACCACGCAGATGCCGAGTGTGACAAGCAGATTTCATTCTCCAAAGCGAGGGTGTCAGGCCATCTTGCCGTTGGCCCATCTGAGAGCTCACATCTAAAGTCAATGGTTGGGCATTCCTTATCTAGACACTTGGTGATGCGCATGATTTATGTTTTCTTTTTTTTTCGCTGTAGTTGCGAGCAACCATATCTTTATCGCAGTTACGCTGAAAGGAGCTGTCTGTAAGAGCGCTTTCCGCCGGCCGCCCCCGATTTGGAAAATAGAATGAGCTTAACACACTCGATCGCGATCAGCGTGCTCGGTAGCAACAGCGACACGTGCCTCAATTTTGCCGCTCCGGCAACCAGTCACATGTGATAATGTTTTTTTTCCGCTGTGACTGCACTGTACGTCCAAGTAGAGTCGACCACAGAAGTATACGGACCACGGGAGCGCAGGTCCGAAAGCCTCCTCACGACACTTCCACTACGTCAGCGGTGGTCGACAGCACCGCAGCGCCTTGAAAGCATCCCTACCCTAATCGGTGGCCTGTCTTTTTTCTGACTAGGTGCGAATAATTTTCACCTTTCGTGTTTTAACACGATGTGCTTTCGGCATCTATGCTCTCGAGCTTCTGCCTGGACAGCAGCTCTATGAGCATCACTGTTATCAGTCGCAATCTTAATCACAAAGTGACACCTAGCCAACAGAACGCCCTTTGAGGCACGCTATGATAGTTTTGATCGTCATATGAAAACAAGAATGGGCATACTGCAGATAAGCGCTTCGCGTGAACACCACGAACTAACAATGCGCTACGCGGCAGTAGAAAACTGAAAGGTGACGACCCGTTTCCGGCCCAAAACTGGGGTCGACGGTAAATGGCGCACCGCTAGGTGGCGTGGACAGGCACGCGCTCGCATGCATCCGCATGCAAGCTTTTGTGGTCGACTGTGCATTAGCCTTGCATTGCTAAGAGGACGATATGCAAACGTAATGCGCATCTCCCCCCACCCTCGCTAATACCCCGTCAGCGGTGAGAAGGTGACGTGAACCCTGTTTCATATGGTGATACGAAAGTATCGGGAAGAACATGGCTCAACCACGTTCTGGAATTAGGGTAAAACGTTGCGCAAAGAACGCGAGCACTAGAGAGGGAGACCTTCGCAGCTTTTCATATTGCGCGAGCAAAAGGCACGTGTATCAGTTGCTCCTCAGTGGCATTTGAACAAAAAGAGATTGCCTTCATAGCGCGATATAGCCCGGGCACGTGATAATGGCGTTGCTTGCTTTTACGCACATAAGTATTCGTGTTTCTTTATGCAAACTTCAGTTGATAGTTTACGCTCGTCTTTTCTAAATGTTCCTTCTTGTCTTCGTTTGTTTTCCGCAACGTCTTACCTTCCAGTATGCTACACCAGCTCACACACATCAAGCTCCCACTGCGCAACAACATTGCTCAGTGGGCGAGATGGAACGTGCCATTCATAATACTCGGTTTTGCGCTTGCACTCAATAACTTTACGAAAAATATGGCTACCAAAAACAAGCGTTAAACAGGGGAGACTCGTAGGTGGTCTTTCAATGACTGTTGCTACTCAGCAAAGGAGAGAAGAAAATCTAGGGGCTTTATGCCTAACAACAACCGCATATAGGTATACAATTGCGCGAATTTCCGTTCGCCTGTATTCGGTTTTCCTTTCTTTTGCAACAAGAAAACAGCAGAGAAGCCATAATCTTACTTGGCAAGATGAAGTCCTCTCGACAGCAGTATCGGCACACGCGAAAACCACCACCATAGCTGGGGTCCCGCCTGCGTAGCAACGCGCACGCTGTTTCGGCAGCCAGACCTGTCCTGACCTTATCACTTCACCGTAAGTCACAAAAATGCGCCGTCGATCGATTCCAATGACGGTTCGCGGACGGACGGCACCAACGAACTCGAGGAAACAGTTGATCGGCAGGATTGTATCGTAGCTGCCAGCATGAAACCGATAACACTCGGCTACGCTCAGGATGACGTCATTGGTTCTAGAAAGGTTGCGCAGCATGGTGAGTCTCGGGAAGTTTATCGGCAGATAGCGAATGAAGTTTCCATCGCTTTTTAAAATAACTTTTAGGTATGTGTGAGCCGACGCAGTCATGTGTGGTTTGGTTAGTCCATTTCACAAGTAATAAGAATAATTGTTGGGGTCTAACGTGCCAAACCAGGGGAAGCGCCAGAAATCTTTTACCGCCCCCCCCCCGGTAAAATATTCCACGGTAAGGGAGTTCCTTTAGGGGGGCAGGGAGGTGGAGAACTTAGGCATTGTGTTATGACTATGTTTTCTTCTAGAGAGGGTGGCAAGCAGAAATTTGGGGGGGGGGGGGGGTCTTCAGCTTCCTCGTGCCTTCCACTGGCGCCTATACCCTGTACAAAACCACATGATTACGAGAGACGCCGTAGTGTAGGGCTCTGGGAATTTTGACTGTCTGGGCTTGTTTAACGTACACCTAAATCTAAGCGCATGGGCCTCAAGTATTTTGACCTCCATCGAAAATGTGGCTGGGATTCGATCTCGTGATCTTAGGGTCAGCAGTCGAGTATCTTGACTACTAGACCACCATGGTGAGTCAAATTCACAAATCGCCGGCAGTAACTATATTTCATACAGTCGGAAAAATGGCTCTTTATTCGGAGCATAGTCATCGTTAGCTGAGAAAAAGCGCAAAAAGGACAATGACACAGAAACACAGTACACGTACGAGCGCTGACCTTACGACTGACATCTTAATTGCACCAAGCGCTCCTTTTCCAGAGCACCAAACCGCCAAGCAAAACAATCGGGTAGACAAACTACATGGTCACCGGAAGACTTCAAGGCATCACGTGTACATGAATTGCACCGTGCTCACGCATCTTGCACTCTCGCACAAAAAGAACACAAGTGAAGAACGGTGAAGAAACCTCTTGACAAGAAAACGCGGCAAGGAACTGATTTAAATGAAACCTTTGAGATATTCAATCTGAGCGTCACTGAGTAAAATAGATAGCTTGCTGGTGCAATTGTCTCCTGTTTCTCAAATAAAAAAAAAAACGCTTTCGCGGTTTCACGTTCTGTTTTCTGTTTGCCTTTTTCACAAAAAAATGTGTTCTAAAAAATGCATGGGCGCACATCCGCATTGCTTGCAATGTTCTGTCAGAAAGCTTCCTGTTTTGTTACACACATTCCAATTGTGTTCTCTCGCTTTCTCATTGAAACACCTTCCACTCTGCCATATATACTGGTGTCCACAAGAAAGTATGTTATATTCGTCTACTTTTATTGCGATACCAATTATATGAACATTCGCGGCTGGATTTTGCCGTCGACGTCACTCACCGTATATGTATACGTATCTACATATACCAAAACGCGAGAAAGAAAAAAAAAATCAAGAAAAAGACTCCGGCGTGCGGAAACGAACTCGGGAATACTAAGACGTGAGTGTAAGGCGTTAACCACTGAGCTACAAAAGAGTGCGTTCCTTAACGTTCAAACGGCAAGCTATTTATGTCTACCACTTACCACTGGGGCCGGGCATCTCGGGGGAGGGGGTGGAGTCTATCGTGTTTTTAGCTTTACCAGCAAGATGGCGCAATGAGCGCGCGTAGTCACATAGTGACGACGCGGCGGCGCGCGCTCATCTCCTATGCGTACTTTGCCCCGCGCAAAGAATAAGCGGTTGGATGCTCGGTCGCGCATCCGCATCTTGCAGTGGGGAGGATCGTACGTCTTAGCTAGCCTTTGGGTTTCGCCGGAATGAATCTGTTGTTGTTACTGGGCGCACAAAGGTCACTGCAATCGTTGCACAGTCTCCGTTTGCGAAAAGAGCGCGCTTTGCAGGCACAGTGAAGTAACAACTGAGACGCTTAATCGCGTTCATCTATACCTGTAAGTTACGTTTCATGCGTTATTTGTGCGTTAGAAACGCGGGGATGTTTCGATCTGCTTGTCATTATGCTTGCCACCTTCCAATTTGTTGCTATCGCATTGATTGCTTCGCCTTTGTGGCAAAGCTGTGACTTTTTTTTGGGGGGGGGGGGAGGGGGAGGGGCATGCAGTGTAACATTATAACAGTTGCAGAAATATACTGTGTGTAAGGTCAAACCTTTATTTCACGTTTCATAATTCAATGGAGTGCATGTCGAGATCGCTGGTAAAAGCTTGTCAGGCGTTCAATTAAGCAGCAATACATGAAGCATGGGAACATGGGAGAGGCCTTTGTCCTGCAGTGGACGTAGTCAGGCTGATGATGATGATGATGATGATGATGATGATGACATGAAGCAAGGAACCACACGCTATCATCTTGTGTACCACATAATAAATATGTTCAATGAGGCATCTCAATCCGGACATACCGTTGTATTGCAATATATTCCCAAACAGTATATAGTTGTGACACAGCTGGGATTGAACAAACTGATGCAGAAAGAAAAATAGTTCACACTAGCGTTGAGATCATACCTATTCACTTTTATCGATATGACATCCACAACGATTTGCTGTCTAAGTCTATTAAAAATTCTACGACGGGATTATGGTGTGACTGTGATCATCGCCATGAGGTCCGTTACAGATATGACTCTGGTCATGCTTTCGGGCTTCCATTCCAGCAAAGATACCAAGAAACACTAATGCAGGGTTTGCGGCTAGGCGTTGCATGTACACGGTGATACCTTTGGAAGATTGGAGGTGTAAAAACATGACTGAAATGTGTATCACACGCAAGAGACTATTCACCCTATTCAGTGCGTGTGTTCCCTAAATACGTGACGGAAGGACAGTCACTTGAAAACCTCATACATCATGTGGACTGCCGACCCTTTTTGGAAGAGATGTTTTTGGGTGCTTAGAAACATGTAGCCAAAAAGTTGGGTGGAGTCTAAATCAAGATTTCTAATAGACAAGCTCGTCTTTAGCACAATGCTCTGGTATAAAGACTAGCACGTGTCCTGTACCCTCCCAGGGAAATGTGTACCATTACTCATTGTGCCATTCCATAATATCCTCTCATCATGCCGCCCTCTTTCTTTTTCTTTCCATCTTCCTCTTACCCCCGTGAGGAGTAGCAGGCTGAGGGCTCGCTTTCCAGGCCGACCTCTCATTGAACATCTTGTTTGGTGGCCTTATTTGAAGCTCGAGTTAGCGCTCACAAAAGGAGGGGATGGTGACTGAAAAATATAAAGTGTCTGTTAAATACCACCGAGAACAAGAGAAAATTTATTGCAGCAGCATGACTTATAGGGATAGTTGGTAATGGTTCATAATATAACTGGATAGGGTGTGCGCACAGACGCATACATTCAAAGGAAAAAAAATTGGCGCCGTATCTGCATGTTACACTGCAAATGGCGTCGAAAGACGACAGTCTTGCGTCTGGAAAGAGAGAACAAAGCGTTTATTTCATGTTCGGCGCAAGAAAATCAATTAATGATATTCTGGAGGCACTGCGTCAAAGTGCCTCGAGCATGCTGCGGAGGCGAACGAGTGCATCGAGTCACGTCACACGTGAGACATGAGTGCTATCGGACAGTTATCTTAAAAATGAAGCGCGCGGCGTGCACGCCCGTCTTGGAGGCAATAAGGTGTAGAACGCAAGGCAATGGGTAGGTGCCGTCACCGCGTTGTCTTAGCAAAGCGTTGGAAACATTTGCCTTTTCGCGCAAGCGTTGCATTTTCAGCGCAGCGTGATAAACGCTATGGTCCTTAAAATTACTTGCGCCCGCCTTTTCTAGTATAAAGACACACATACAGAATATTGACGTGTTGTTATTGAGCCTCAGATATGCGCAATAATCGCTTTTTAATTGACAATCGCACAAGTATGAATGCTAAAACTTCAGCAACATTGGTGGGTGCCACGGATGGGTTCCGCCGTTTGGGGTATCGTTTGGGGTCGTTGGGGTACCGTTATAGGCGGGCAAACAGACAGACCAAAATTTTTACGTCAATGGTCCCCAAGAAAAACTATCGTATTAAAAAAAACTGAAACAGCTCAGGTGTCGTGTTCGTGCGCGTGCTTTATTCAGTTGACACATTAACATGAAAAAAAAATCGCACACATTTTCCCGTAAATGGAACATTGAGTATAGTATGCGAAGCGGTCGGGGGCCGACTATAGAGAAGCATTCTAAAAAACGACCCCGTACCTCAATGTTTCGCAGGCTCAAGTCGTTGAGAGACGTGTTCTGTCTGGAGAGAGAATAAAAAACTTGAACCATTTCCTACTAAAGAGAACCGTGTGTATACATGTGAAGCAGCGGGTGCTAACGGCTTCACTGGCGGCGACGTTGACACTAGCACTCACCAAGCGCCGAGCCGAGACGCCCTTGACTGAGTATCGAACCGGCGATCCAGTGCCTACATACACGGGGTGGCCATTGAACAGTTGTGCAGCGCGAGCAGTTGTTGTTGTTTTACTAGCAGACTCGGCCGGTATCGGCCTTGCGAGGTGAGAAAGGGGAGCGACAGTCTTGAGGGTGTCTTCCTAGGCCGTGTTGCGAACGACGGACCGATCCCGCCGAAGCCACCACTGTTGCGAAAGACGGCGACGCCAACACGGTCCCGAAGGCGCCACTGCTTCCAACTCCGCCGGGAAGGTCACCAGCCGTTTGGTAGCGTATGTTTATCAGCTCGCGACTGCTTCTGCGCAGAGCTGATAAGACGAGCGGACGAGACGACGGTGAGTTAAACAAGGTTTATGTACAGCATATATACAAAGGCGTTACAATTTCGGCACTGGGGCCGACAGAGACTCGAAGAGCCGAGCTCTCCTCTCTAATACATAGGTCAACTTTTCGCCTAAGACCGCCGACTCACACACATGTCGGCTCTCCGACATGGGGACTCCTCTCTCGTAGGACCGCCGATCGCGACGCGCCACAGGGCTTCTTTTATTTGCACCGGGTCCAACCAAAATGTCCAATCAGAAGCGCCGCTGGTCGTCAGGGCAGATTCCTCCAATGGGGTCGCCGCGCCATGCGTCAGACCACCAGACACGAGGACGCCGGCTCGCTGTCACGTGCGCCGCTGACTCAATGCACGTGGGCCAGAGAGGCGCCGCGCGTGTTCACGCCGTTGAGATGTTCGCGTCAGGCGGACTGCGGGCTGGCCTTGACCCAGATTGCCTTTTTCAGAGGCACGGACGTTTGACGAGGACTCGCTGGCATAACAGCACCCCCGCCGCCAGATAATGCACCGGAAAGACGAGCTGCTTCCACGGGGCTCGGATGTCAGGTGCGCTCGTTCGCCAGGTCCCTCCAGGTTCGCCTCCAGGGCCATGGGGAGAATACAGCTCCAAACTGTTCCGGGAACACATCCCATTTTTGACGACGGATCCCAGCTCCACTGGCTTGTCGCCACAACTTGTCGACCAGCTTCACTCGTCTCTTCTGACGATCTTCGGTTTCAGCACTTGTCGATGGTTCTGCAACTTGCTAAGAACGATTCGACAACAGACAACACACGACAAACGCAAGTGCCTTCGGTCACCCGACAGAACACCAGACAAAGTATAGTACAACATATACCTATCTACGTGTCTATCGGAATTTTGTTCCCTCTACATCAAGAGGCACATGTGGGACACAAGACTCTTAAAATGACAACTCAATTTTTTTTTCTCCCACGTACAACAACGTAACGAATTAGAATACCACAAAGTTGGCCCCTTGAGATTACTCTGAACGAGAGTGCTCAGCCCAGGTCGTGATGAGGTCAAAATTTTGCCCCGAATCGCCAGCGAGAAACCGAAAGGTTGAGAAGTTACTAGCTGGAACGCACTGCTCAATGCACCTGCATTAGCGTTTACCTTTCCTTTTTTTTCTTTAGCGAACGTCAAAGTTGCGCTGTGGAGCAACATGCTCCACTTCAGTAACCGGCCACTTTTAGGCGACGATACCTATGCGGCACCAAGAGCGGCTCACACTTTCGACGTTGCACAGGGGAACAACGATACGGCTTGCTACGGATTGACTCCTCACCGCTTAGCTCGATATCGTGTTCGATCACCCTCATGTTTCCGGGGCGGTCCGAAAACACGTCTTCAAACTCGGAACCAATCTTTCTCTGGTCCTCTTTCTCAGGTCCTCCTTCACTTAAGCTAGGCTCTAGGTTTATCTGCTCCCGGATTACTTTCGATCCCCCTTCAATTACCTCACTAGAACTCAAAATTTCTGCTTCCTCTTCCTTTGAAGCATTCAACAACAGATTTACGACCGCTTGATGTTGAACGTATGGTTTCATCAAGTTGTAAATTTTGTCCGGCCGCCTTCCTAATTTCACTTCATAATTTGTATCGCAAGGCTTCGATAATACTTTGGCGGGCCCTTCCCAATCAACCTCAAGCTTGTTCTTTTTGAACGGCTGCAGCAGCACTACCTGACTCCCTACTTCAAAAGCACGCTTCTTCACCGATTCCTCGTAGTGCTCCTTCGACAGCACTTTTGCCGCGTTTTTCTGGCTTTCCACTAGCGCTGCAATTTGGCTTTCCACTAGCGCTTCAATCGAGAGATCCTCACGCTGTTCTCGAATGAGCGTCTCTCGATCAACTCTCGACAGCTCGCTCCAACTTTCCGCTACAGGCGAGAGCGTTGCAACCCTCTCGCTCTGACTCAATGGCGCCATGTCGTCTCCCTTTTCTACGGAAACCGCGCCGGTCGGTTCGACGACGGGCCGCTCGCGTGACTGCTCACATGACTCATGCGGAAACTTTCCTTTCTGGGGTTCCGTCGACCCGCCGACAAGGTCACTTGAGAGTTCACCGCATCAACCAGATCAAGCTGCCGCGATAGCTTCCGCGTTTGCGATCGCGTGAGAGCCATGCACGCTAAGTTGGGGAAGAACGATTTGCCCTGCTCTTTGAGAAGCTGCTCCGAGTTGTTGGAGAAAAGATAAGGAAAACGATCATTTAGCGCGGCAGACACAGCTGCTTCGGTGCGAAGCTTACCGAACGGGCCTTCAATGACAACCGTGGCGATTGGTAAGCGAACACTCTGCACCTCGGCGACTTGCCTGATCCACGCGCATTCTCCTGTAAAGTCATCCGGAGACACCAATGAAGGATGGACAACGTCCATGGTTGCCGCTGAGTCTCTAAGTGCTCGGCACGTTTTCTCATTCACCCTAATTTCTTGGAGATACGGCTCCAACAACCGCATGTTTTTTTCTGATTCTCGGATTGTTGCGAAGGCAAATTTTTCCTGACAGTTTCTCGCGATGTGTCCTTCCTTTTTGCAGTTGTAGCAGATTAGCGGCTTCCGTTTGTTTTCCGATTCAAATGCCTGTGTGGTAGAAACCTCACTCGATTTCTCCGCTTCTGTTTGCCCTTCCCCTACACTGTCCTTCGTAAGAGACGGGTCCTTTTTGAAATTACGGTGCGGAACGGGTTTCCGTTGATCAGGTTTCCTTGAAAAGCCCTCTTTCCTTTCATCCTTTTTAACGCGCACTGCCCTGCTATGCAACTTTCGGCTAGTATAATACTCCTCAGCTAACTCAGCTGCCTTATTTAACTGTACTTCCCCAAGTCTGTCCTGCAGCCAAAGTCTGACATTATCCTCGATGCAGCGGTAGAATTGCTCCAATGCAACGCATTCCACCACTTTATCGCGGTCGTCATAAACACCTTCGCCCTTGATCCATTCAATTAAATCGGCCTTAAGACGAAACGCGAAGTCAACGTGTGACTCATTCCCCTTTTTAGCATACCGGAACCTTTGCCTGAAAGCCTCGGGTGACAACTTATAACGTCTCAAGAGCACTTCCTTAACCTCGTCATAGCTCTCAAACGCTTCCCTCGACAAGCAAGTTATCGCGTCGGACACTTCGCCGGGAAGAAGAGCTAGCAGGTTCCGCGCCCAAAGAGACTGCTCCAAAGCATTTCGCTCACAGACGTGTTCAAACTTGACGAGATACTTCGCCATGTCCTCGCCTACTACGAACGGTGGCAGTTGATCCCGAATTCTAATACCGCTGACCTGAATCGTCGGAGAAGCTGCGCTAGGCACCTGCGAACACTGTAGGATTGCCAATTCTATTCGTTTCATCTCGAGGCGCTCCTGTCTCTCGGCCTCCTCGCGACGTTCGCGCCTTTCAGCTTCCTCACGTTCGCGAGCTTCGCGCCTTTCAGCTTCTTCGCGAGCTTCGCGCCTTTCAGCTTCTTCGCGAGCTTCGCGCCTTTCAGCTTCTTCGCGAGCTTCTACTTCTCACCTTTCAGCCTCCTCACGGCGTGCTTTAATATCCACCCAGGCCTCATCGACTTCCTCAGCCGACACTCCCTCATCCTTCATGATCTCAAGGATCGCTTGCTTTCGTTTCGCACGGCCCAAAGTAATGCCGAGTTCCTCACAAATTTCGATGAGTTCCTTCACTTTAAGGTTCTCCATCGTTCACACTAGCTTCTTGCTGTTTGCCCCTGTTAACAATTTACTTGCCGTACCCACTATAAGTCAACTAGCAAGACGCGCAAGCAATTTTTCACTCTCCCGTGTTTACCCCCTCCGCATTAACTTTGGTTTCAAAGCACTTCGACTTTGCTTGAAACGATCAAAGCTCACTCTAATGCTTCACACAGCCCTTCTCTAAACTACTACAACCTGAGCTAGAGTAGTCTGGTGAACTGAGGGGAAAACATCAGGCACTCACCGCATCGATGTCGCTGACGCCGGCCGATCCCGCAGCTGCCAACCACTGTTGCGCAAGACGGACCGATCCCGCCGAAGCCACCACTGTTGCGAAAGACGGCGACGCCAACACGGTCCCGAAGGCGCCACTGCTTCCAACTCCGCCGGGAAGGTCACCAGCCGTTTGGTAGCGTATGTTTATCAGCTCGCGACTGCTTCTGCGCAGAGCTGATAAGACGAGCGGGCGAGACGACGGTGAGTTAAACAAGGTTTATGTACAGCATATATACAGAGGCGTTACAATTTCGGCACTGGGGCCGACAGAGACTCGAAGAGCCGAGCTCTCCTCTCTAATACATAGGTCAACTTTTCGCCTAAGACCGCCGACTCACACACATGTCGGCTCTCCGACATGGGGACTCCTCTCTCGTAGGACCGCCGATCGCGATGCACCGCAGGGCTTCTTTTATTTGCACCGGGTCCAACCAAAATGTCCAATCAGAAGCGCCGCTGGTCGTCAGGGCAGATTCCTCCAATGGGGTCGCCGCGCCATGCGTCAGACCACCAGACACGAGGACGCCGGCTCGCTGTCACGTGCGCCGCTGACTCAATGCACGTGGGCCAGAGAGGCGCCGCGCGTGTTCACGCCGTTGAGATGTTCGCGTCAGGCGGACTGCGGGCTGGCCTTGACCCAGATTGCCTTTTTCAGAGGCACGGACGTTTGACGAGGACTCGCTGGCATAACAGCCGGCACGAGACGCGACCGGGCGCAGTGGGGTTGCACGGAGGGACAGCGTTACACATACAAGTCAAAGAACTGCTTCGAATCTAAAAAAAAACGTTTATTTGATGTTCAAGATGAGAAGATCGGTGTGTGAGATCCTTAGTCATAAATCCCAGGGGCGCAGCCAGCTCTTAGTGTTAAAGTATGGTCCATAGAATACTTTAACGCAGCGCCTCATATTCTACAGACCATAGATAAAGTTCATAAAAGCAAGTGCCATCTTTTCTGTTCTTGGCTGCGTGTCCTTCCTCCATGGACGCGTGTTTTATTTTCCTACCACGACGACACCGGCTTACCCTTCCTTTAGCGCCGGGTGAGGGTATGACTACGTCCGTAGTTTTCTGCTGTACGCCTTAAAGGAACCCTAAAGTCCAATAAAAATTTATGTCAGAGAGAAAGCTCAATGTATGACAACATCTTAAACAACAATATCATCCACAGCAATGCTTTAATTACCTAGAAATTAAGGTAAACGCACAAAAATACATGTGCCACAGCAGGATATTTTCAAAATGATACTAATCACGTCAGACTAACTGCCCACAAGTAATTACTACTAATCGATCCAGCAGCACTAAATAAGAATCCTTCCGTGCATCAAAAGATGCAATAAAATGCTGCTTGTTTGTTTTTGTTTGATTCATAGAAAAAAGAACCACCGGATGTTTTTATAGAAAATGGCGCTAGTGGTTCGAAAATTCAACTTCCGAGTGGTGACACTGGGCAGGTCGTGCCATCTAGCGGGGTACAGTTGAACCAAAAATACGTCTGCCACTTCAGAGCCAATGGTAGGAAATTGATCAATGGCAGCTGTTGCTGCCGTGGCTCCCGCTGCTTTAATGCTGTCGGTGACGGGCAACGTTGTGCACGGCAACATAGACGTAAGTCGGACCACTTCTTGAAGCGGGTAATTTGAAGAGCGCTCACGTGATGCGGGGCACTAAAACATGATTTTATTTCAAATAAGCCCTTGCTTGGCACAACGGTAACACTACGAGATTTCTGGACCACTATTTCAACAATCAACGTCGACTTTATAGTTGTCTTTAGCGCCACTTTAAGCATAGAGAAATATACTATATAAAGTGTGGCCACTCGAGCCTTTTCGCGGCCGGGCAAGAAAGAGTCCGACCAACCGCTAGATGGCATGCCTATGCTAGCTTTTACTCCTTTCTCTAGACATGTAATAGCCGCCTCAGGACGACAATGAAAACATAAATGTGCCATCAAATTTATGCAAAGAAGAAATTCGATTGAGTTGTGCAATTTTGCATATCCGCTCTACATCGTGTCCCGCTGGGGACGTTTTATGCTTTACCACAAAAATCAATAAAGTCTGACTTGAAAATGTTGTCTATCTGCATATGTTCTGCACAAACTGTACACAAACAGGTGGTTTAGATGAACTGTACATGTATTCCCATCGCGGAAGCACAGGTGTGTAGCCTAGTCGTAAAAACGTAAGCTGTCGGAGCGTGAGAATACGGGTTCGAATCCCAGCATTACGAAGAGAATTTTTGATATTTTATTTTTGATGCAGACATTTTGGGTCTCACCAGCCAATCGTAGCGCTGAAAGCAGCGTCGTAGCTCGGCCGCAGGACCCTACGGGAGTGTCCCTTATTTATAAGTATGTTTCTCCATGCTTTAACATAGTGTTTCATACAATAATATTACCGTATAAAACACTGTGGCTTTAAGGGTGCTGCTGAGACAGCAGGTGGAGGCGAAGGGGCGTGATGGGCGCTACTTAAGTGTTTTAAAGGGGCACTGACACAAAATTTCGTGGCCGAGATAACCTGTTGGGTGAATTTCCAGAAACATTCGTATATCATCTCCAAAACACCATCAGCGGATATAGCTGGGAAGTTAGTTTAAAAGAATTTTGAAGTTGCGTGATACCTCGACTCGATAGTGCCATTGACACCATCCAAGGGGACCCTTCGGGCGTTGCCGTCGGGGACTCGTACGTCACCACGCTGCAGTGAACAAAACAAGTTATGATGACGTCATAGCCGCCATTTTTCTTTTGCCGCATTTGTTCCCGTAGTCTTTATTTCTCGGCGGCTGCTTGATAGTGCGTGGTCGTGGCGCACGCTTAGAAGGTTTTTTTTGGGGGACATCGCAGTCCCGTTTCCTATTCGAAAACAATTCTTGAAGCGGACCGTGCAAAAGTGTGTCACAGTTCTGTGTGCTGGCGTGGTCAATAGCTGCACACGCTAAGTGGCGACAGTTGCACCCAGTTTTTGGAGCTCTCTCAAACCGAAAATTATCGATAATGAGGGGTCTATATTTATTTATCTGTCAAATTCTGCAGCAAACGATGTGTCGTGTCATGACCAACAGGCCACCGGCAACACACAGTAGCAAAAAAGCGCGAGGCCAAAGGCTTTGTGTCAGTACCCCTCTATAGACCATAGTCTTTCTTGAAGTACTTCGACGCAAAAATTATGGTCTGCCTGTGGATCGACTTGTTCATCTGTCGGCAAAGGTCCGTTAAACAGCTAAAATCTAATCACATTTGCAGAGCCCACCAATATTGCTCAAGTTTCGGAGCTCATACTTGTGCGATTCTCGATTAAAAAGCAAATATATTGCGCATATTTGAGGCACAGCATCAATACGTCAATATTATTTGGGGGGTTTCTTCATACAAGAGAAGGTATACATCAGCATTTATAAGGACAGTAGTGTTTATCACGCTGCGCTGACAATGTAACGTTATGCACAAAAATACAAGTGTTTTCTTTGGTTTGCTAAGGTGGCGGCACCTACCCTTCACCTTGCATTCTACAAATCATGGCCTCCGAGACTAATGCGCACGCTGTGCCAAGGAGTTAATATACAAAGTTAGTATAATACTCTATGCGCCACGCCATCTTTTTGTTTTTGAAGATAACTGCCAGATGGCGCTTATGTCTCACGCAGCATAAATTCCTTTGATTTAACGCAGCGTAGAGTGCCACGATGCGCTCCTTGGCGCCTCTAGAATACCATTCACTCATTTTTTCGCGCAGAACACCAAATTTACAATTCGGTCACTCTGTACAGATGCAAGATTATCATATTTCGACATTTGCACTGAAACATGAAGATACGGGGTATTTTTTTTTTCAGGGACTTACCGCTGTATGAAATATGGATGACATCTGGCAGTAGTTTAAAAAAACTAAGGTTTTTCAAGAACGCGCAGCCGCTCGTTCATAGCATCGCATTGTCAGCGCAGCGTAATAAACACTGTAGCCTTTAGAATTACGTATCTATGCATTTTAGCAATAAAGAAACGCACTATCTTATTCTTGTGTATTAATGTTTACCTCAAATGCACGTGATATTTCCTTTTCGATTGACAATTTTCACAAGTATGAACGCAGTAAGTATATCAATATGGCTGGGCGTTCAGAATGTGCTTATATTTTCACCGAGACTTGTACCGTGCGACGCATAGCCCAACAGAAATGCGGACTAAAGTTATTGCGTTGAAGTGTCCCTAAAGAAAAGGACTGTGGACTTCAAAAAGAGAAGCTAGGACGAAGACAGTTATGTAATTATGCTTCTCTATGTGCAGAGTGCCGCAAGCACAGCGTAAGTGGGGCACATGCTGCCTCATGTTTCAGACTCCTGCTGTATACACAGAAAACGATCTCAAGAGCATACCCACCTCCCTGAATAAAAACTTTTGGCTACGCTATTGAGAAAAAAAGATAATTTTTTATGGGATATTATGTATTTTCATCTGATTGATTATTCGGTGCATTGATTAATGTGTTCTTTCATGGTCGATCGATCGCTACGTGCTTCATGCACGCGCGCGGAAAGAAAAATGGTCAGCACCCTATCTGTGGTAAATTTTTCAATATTTTCCCCGAGTACACTGTTTTGGGGCAGTTCACTGATGACTTTTTCTCTTTTCTTCCATCGGGTTTAGGAATTGGCTTCTATGAAATTTTCACATAGTGTATACTTGTAAGCGCGATCACTTAGAAAATAGAAAATTAAAAAAAAAAATGATGCAACCTACAGTAAAATAGGCTTTTGCTTGAGCAACTTACTCGAATCTATCAAGCCTCAGTATGTCCTTATTAGGCCTATTTGAGTACGATCCCCTAAAATACAGAGAACACGGCTGCTGAGCTACTGTATGTTTGCACACATTACACGGGATTTATGCTCACCGTCGGTGTTCAAATCCAGCTGGTAGTTGCAGTCATCGCCACAACATACAGTTGCTTGTCAGAACTCGTGATATGTCTTATATGGGCCTTTCTAGTAACTTGTTAACGTAGCATGCGTTTACAGATGCAAATATTTATTTTTTAGCTCTGTTTTTGTGCGTTATTTCACCACAAACCGGTAATACATATCGCCAAGAGACATCACATAAAAACTCTGTGATTACGAAACCGAAACTAAAGTTTAGTCCTCAGCGAATTTTTGGCATTCGCAACGGCACAACATCAGCGGTCGCCGTTTACTTTCTGTTTTCTTTTATTCAATAATGGAGTCATGGAGTGTCGTTCTCATCGGTGTGTGGCTGCAGCGATGAACCCGTCTGAATATCGCGTTTGGATTTCGGCCCCTGTGCGGACACGATGAGTGGGGGAAGCGAGATGATCGGCGGACACGGGATACGGACTCGGTCGTACCACCCGTGTTAGATGGGTTCCCAAACGCTGGAGATACTCCGGCAAGGAGTATGGGCTAGTTTCACGGGAGGCTGGTTCTACGACCCGAGGCAGGACCATGAGTCAAACATACTGCACCTCTACCTGTGGCTCTTCCTTCTGTGCCTACCCTTCTCGTTGCATATGGTGAGAGAACCACCGAAAGTGTTTGTGATCAACCGAGCCAACCCTCCACCATTGTGATCGTGTGTGCAAAGCGTGCCCATACCTTGTAGGCTTGGTGTCACATCAGAGTTTCGCCTATCTCGATGCCCACCGTAACACCTGCGTTTCACCGTGGAACACGAGGAAACGGTTTGTTTCGAAAACGACTCGCAAGCTGCCACTTGTTGCGAACCTCTTGCGTTTTCACGCTACGCTAGAAGTGTGACGCAACCTAAAGAATCGCTGTGGAAGGAAGCGTCATTCACGTACACTCACAGGCTGATTTAGCGACTTTACGTCGTTCTTCAAGGTGTATAACGGCATATACACCAGAGCATCCCTGTGATCGTGTTCAGTTTTTAGCATTAACTCGTGGCAACTCGACAGCCATGGGATGGCTTAATTGCAACATTAACGTTTCAGTTTCATAGAGGATTGTGATAAAATGAGGCCTATTATTGACGCTGCTACGTATTACAGGAGGCTTCTAAAGGTAACGCACTTTGTGTGGAATCCTGATAAGTGCGTTGTGCAGTTTCGTGTTCTCAAATCGTGCATAGGCAAGTAAATGTAAGCATTTCAAAACTGACAGGACGGTATTACAGAGCACGTGTTACACATCATCGTACCTCAGTGGGTGAAAATTTGACACTGCATATATTGCAGGCATAGGGATTTCTGATTGAACAAGTTCAATTATTCGGTACGAGTTCATAAGGAGTTCCTATATGAGTAAGTGTTCGCTGACACACCTGTGGCATTTAACGTTCAGGCTATTGCAAAAGATTCAGGCTATTGCAAAAGATTGACGCCTCTGTATCGATACTAGGCTTTTTGGGCCATGGATGGGATGCCATTGTTTCTTCACTACATAAACCCATCGATACCCATTACATTTACTAGCGCTGATATTTTGTTGCTTACGGAGGCATGATGAAAGGTGAAATAGGGAAAAAAATATAAGTTACGTGGTAAAATCAACTTAATGAGCACATGAAGCAAAACAGATTTGCCACACAGTATTTTCCTTTGGCTTGAGGAATAAGAGCACCAGTATGTTGAAAGCTGCAAAGGCATTCTTACATCGAGCTCGTGATTGTGTGTTAATTCCTAGACACATTGGTCCCTGTTGATAAAGTAGGGAAAGAAAAAGACCTATGTACTTGGACTAGGATGTAGTACTTGAAATAATGAAAATAGTTGAAAGTGCTACATTTGTCTCATGACATTTTAACGTCTGGTCAAAGGAAACTTTTCACATTGAGTCACGCATCTCTCAGGTCTAAACGTTCTTAGTTTCAGTCACCCTTTCTTGTGATACTACAGGTAAGGCTTTATAACACGGCCTTAAGGACATCAGTACCCCTAATCATGGCTCATGCATTGTTTTGGGTTTCGATAGTGATCGTTTTTCATTAGGGCCTTCGCTGGCGGTGTGTACTACACATCAACTTCGGAGACACGTCATATCTTAGAAAGTCTCTATTTTAAAAAGCACCGTGCACATTCCTGTAGGCTTCATGAGTGGACAGCCAGCGCCTATTCAACTTAACTATGTCTCATGTTATTGCAAAGCATAATTTGATAAAAACACTGTCGTGTTTGACGAACTGAATGCCAGGACCAACGTCAAGAGAATTTCTTTCCTTTGCTCGAAATGAATACAAACAAAAAGTTAGCTCTGTGTACTGTTCAGGCCTAATATTTGATTCTATTTGTGCAAGGATTAAAGCTCAATGACTGTGGAATAATTATGCTTTAATTACATGCTTATTAAAATGAATTGCTGGAACTAAAAAAACTACACATTGCGTCATTTTTGTTTTTGAAATGTGACACTCATTGCCTTGGAACTACCCCATGTGAATTCAACACATTTGCAGACAATGAATGGCAATTCGCACCTGAAGGCATTATACTCACTGCCATTGCATGCTGTTGCTGATTCTGGCCACATTTTCAATGGAGATGAAATGCTTGAAGCCCGTGTACTTAGATTTAGGAGAAGTTAAATTAACCCAAGGTGGTTAAAATTTCTAATGCCCTTGATTGTGCATCCTGTATAACCAAGTTGTGGTTTTGGGGCGTAAAACCACAACAGTTAATATAATTTGTCACCCTGAGCAAGATACATCATTTCTGCTTGCATGTTTTTTGCAGCTAAAGCTTGTTCATATATTGATGCTGCAGTTACATCAGTGCCAAATATGTATCATGCCTAGCCGAAATGAAAATGGCTGTTACTGGGCTTTCTGCAAACCTATTGAAACAACCAACACACGCATGGCAAATTGCCTTCTAGGTTGGAAAAGCGACACTTTTGCCTTTTAGTGACAAAATGCGGTAAAGAAAAGAATTGAAAATTTCAGGGGCTCGGTTTTTCGTTGTTTGACAAGCTCTCATGAAAGTGTGGATAAATCACTTGAAGAGACTCGCGCAGTTTTCAATATCATTTGAGCAGATATTGTGTGAAAGGACACGTCGATGCAGAAACATTGCACAACAAATTCAGGTTATCCTGATAGGTTAACGGCACTGTATTGTGTCTGCACTGAAGCTAATGCACCGGGGTAGGTTAGTGGTCATGGTACTTTATTGCTCACTGGATGGTTGCAGGACTGATTCGCGGCCACGGTGGTCGTATTTCGACGAAGGCGAAATGTTGGATGCCTCTGTGCTTAAGCTTAGGTGCATGTATAAACACCAGACAGTGAAAATTTTCAGAGCCCCTCACTATAGCATCCTCAATAATCACATCTTGCTTTCAGTACGTAAAATGCAAACAGTTATGATAATCGCACTGTAGGTGTTGATAAAATTATCCTACTCACCGCAATGCTCTAGTGACCAACACACTCGGCTGCTTACCTGCAGGTCACGGCATCGAGTTGCCGGATTTTCGATGGAGACCGAAATAGTTGAGGCTCATGTGCATAGATTTAGGTGCATGTTTAGGAAACCCAGGTTATCGAAATTTCCGGAGCCCTCTTCTACAGCATCTCTCATAATCATATTGTCGACCGATCACCGTGACTGGGACCTTACGTCACCATACATCACGTTTATGTACAACTCCTCCTGCCACGACACTGCTGGATACTCACTGTTTCAACTTTATTGGGACGCGAACCAAGGTTGCCACTGGATACATTACTTTCGGCTTCGGCAGAGTTGACCCCCGAATACGCTCGCGATGCTATTGCTCGCGCTTACCACGCCCTCAGCTTGCCCACAGCAGAATGACGGCTTCACAACATACGTAGATGCACCGTTACGACGTGCGACATGGGAAGAATGATTTCCAGCGTGTTCTCTCGTTCTTCTCTCGTACCTAACACGACGCGTCATCCTTTCAGAGAAGCTACATTCTGGTTTCATGGGCCCGTACTGCGTGCTACGACAAGTAACAGCAGTTACGTATGAAACTGCATCGGATCGCTCCAGAACCTCATCGCCTCTGTTATCTCATGACGTGGTTCACGTATGAAGGCTCAAGCGCTACCACCTGCCTTCTACTGTGACCCCATAAACATGCTGGATTAGCACTTTTGCCGCCAGGGTTGTGTTGCATGGTTTCACCGTAATTATCAGTGTATAGTGGAACATATTCTAAAAGGCGTGTAGTAAGAAGTTGATTTTGACCTTGCTGCACTGTGGCTTGCGACTGACAGTGTTATTGTCAAGTAACAATATAATGGTTTCGGTACACTAAACTTTAACAATTGTTATTATTTATGTACGTATCGTAAAAATAAAAGTGTCGGTAGCAAGTTCGATGCCAGCCTCTCTATGACCATTCATCTTTAGCTACCCTTCCTTGGACGAAATATCTTTGTGGCTCGAATGACAGCCACACTTCTTTTAAGGTATGCAATGCAGTACTTGAGTGAACTTTGCTTGAATTTCCAGAGAGTGTTTAGGAAGACGGATTGATTTGTGTTAGCATAACTGTTAGCATAGCTTGTACACTCCAATATAATGTGATGAGAAACCTGCGCCGTGCATTCTACAATGCATAAAAGCCGCTGTTATGTCTTCGAAGGCATGCTTCATGATCTAATAATAATGCTTGCCTAAAAATAAACAAATAGCAATGGCAGCTTCTAGTTCCTATACTTGCTCACTGTGATGTGGATATTGATGGGTTTATCTGGACCCAGTTAATTTTTTTGGCTGGGCAAGTATATTGAAATTCTAAATAAGCCAGGACATGAACATGGCAAGTTTCAAAAAATTTATCGTGCCATGGTAACACAGAGACGAAAGAAACAACAAAAATTAGGTGTCTTGCTATTTGTATATTGGTGTTATGATTTCAGCATACAAAAAAAAAGTGTCAGTTTTACCTCCGCGTGCTCCTCTAGAGGTCAACAGTTTATGTTCAAATGATAGAAAATAAAGTTAATGGACTGTTTTGAAGAACATACAGAAATAAATTGCTTCGCCCTATCAGGTGACCAAACGTGTGAAAGTTGTCAAGACATCTGTATTATTATTTTACTCTGTACCCATGCTTACCCGCTCAGCAGCAACTCAGCGATTTATTTATTTATGTATAAATTTATTTATTTGATACCCACAGCGCCATAAGGCATTACGGTGGGGTGGAATACAACATGATTACAAGACAGATCACAAGCTCAATTTGTGTCAAGTACAGTACAGCCTAACCGGATAGTAGGAAGTACTCTGAATACATAACGTAACAGAGATTGACAAAAATGTACGAAAAATGCCAGCGGGTAACATACAGTAACACGATAACAAATACAATATGTATATCGCACAACAAAACACCCGTCATCAACTGAACAATTCACTTGACTCTAACAAAGAAAAAAATGAATCACTATGAACAGCGACAACGATCACTGAAGGTAATCGATTCCACTGGGCAACCATTTTAGGGAAAAGAGAATTCCTGAACACTGCCGTCTTACATCGGTACTCCCCCACTTTGTAAATGTACTTGGACTAGGATGGCTTGGACTAGGACTAGGATTGGACTAGGACAAGGATTATGTGTTTAGCCTTTACACTGCGGTTTTAGGTTTCTTTCCCAGCTGGGGTGACCTCATTTAGATGTTAATTGATTGCGACAATTCATGCACTACGATTTAGTCGTGTCTTATGCAGTGAAAGTGTGTGTTGTACACTTACATGTATTATATGGTTATGCTGGTGTTATGTTCTTAGGTGTGTGTTATACTGTTAAATTTGGACCTCATTAATTTGGAAAGTTGAATGATTTGGACATGTTAGTTGGTTTTGGCCAACTTGTACTTAGTTTGATGGCATCAAACTCGCATTAATTCAGTGACATTTGACTGTAACTAAGTTGATTCGTATGATGCTTGGAGAGTGCCAAGCGGCACCAATGCGCGGCACAGAAATGCGAGAACAATGTTTGCAGGCAATTGGAACGATGTAGCTACGGTTCTGTGCGCATGCGGATGCGACACTGTGTAGCTTTGTTTTGCCTTGATGCAATGCATGCGCAATGCGACTAAGTTCAAACGTGGTGGGAGCTCTTGAAGATCAACTTTCAGTTGTAGTTGGCATGCTGGCGTAAAACTATTTTGTTACATCATGATGAACGAAATATTAGATTGCGGCCGTTTATCCGGTGAAAGAAGTATTGTCAGGTCTGTGTGTGCGGTTGTGATTTTCGTGGCACTATATAATAAGGGAGGTGTGCAGAGCGTCTTTTATCCTGATTGGGAGATGTTGATGTCATCAAGTGGCCACACTCTGGATGAAATCCCAGGACGAGAGAAATTGTGGCTTTTACTGTGCTCTTGTGGAAAATAAGTGCAACGTTTTTGTATCCATCAAGGTACTGAAAGCCTATAATGTAACAGGTGTCTGTTTATTGTTTTTTGATATTTTTGATCATTCACCATTCAGTTGATGCAGACGTCTCTTATGCCCGGGAAATCCATACTAACGAGGTTTTACTGTACAACTTCAGGTGGCCAGCATTAATCCAGAACTCACTACTATGATCTGTCTTGTAGACAGAACGTTACTTTGGCACATTTAATTGCATGAATTAGTGAAATACATTAATCGATCAAGTTATTCCTCTTTTTCCAGTTCCTTGAGCCAGCACTGCCAGTCTGGCTTTGCTATGCTGCCATCGTGGGTATGCTGTTTGCGACGCTCAAGATTATCAACGTGCGACTTCACCAGATGTTCGACAGCGGCGAGTGTATCGAAGAATCGAGTGACGACTCGAACCGGTCCGTTTCTGTTGACCACACCGGACAGAGCTCTCAGGGTCATGGTTCAAAAAAGTAAGTGCTGTGTGTTTTTCCAGATTTTCTGCTATGCTTGGGAAACAATTGAAGACTTTATTACAGACAAACACCAGTTCAATGAGCACAGTTATGTATTAACGCCACAGCATGAAAGAGTTTTTTTTCCAGAAATTTCATTCTCGGCAATGTTCATTGTGAGCGAAAAATCAGTGTTTGTGCACTTGGCGTAGTCAGCCACAGACTTGGTGCGCCGTGGTCAGTGTGGTCACCCATCTGCTGAGTGTTTCACCCTTGTAATTTTCATACTGTGTAATTCAGTGCACGATAGGAGCACCAAATGGTAAAAATTTCAGGAGCCTTCCTCTACGGCATCTCTGATAATTGTATGTTGGTTTTGGGGTCGTCAAACCCCACATGTTGAAGATTATTGAAAACGAAATATATGATTGCTAATGGTTGCTGGCAGCTAGTAGTACATACACTAATAATCTATGGCAGAGCATTTAAATGCAGAGGCACTGAAATAGTGTTGATGGAGCTGCACTGACAGTTTCATTCCTAGGCTGTTTCCAGATTGATTGAATTAGCAAACAAGTTTGTATGATAAAAAGGGATTGGAATGTTATGACAATGATTGGTACAATAAAAACGGTGCTGCTCATTAAGCAGTTTCTTGTTCAGGTCTGGATTTTGAAAACTTTTGCGGAGTAACAATGTAGTTTTTCGAATAATGTATGTGTATTTTAGTAAGTGTATTGTTATATTTATCTTGTACAATACTGCAGACGTAAGTAAATTGGGAAGACGAAAAAAAATAATGAAAAATGGATGATGGAAGCGTGACATGAAATCTTCAATTAACCCGCCCATGTCACGGTAGTGTCATGAGCACTGTGTCAGAGAAAAATGAGCGAGCTGAGAATGGCCTCAATGCCTTGTGGAAAGTATTCGGGTCGTTCTGTAAAAAATAGTGTAAAAAGAGCGACCCTTTTTTATGAACTCCTAGCACTTCCATCTCTTGCAGGTTTTTATGACACCTGAAATGTATTTCGAGAAAAGCAGCTTGATATTGTAGTACCTATTGTAACATTCTAGCTTAGTCGAGAGCAGTACCATTGTTTTTTAAGTAATATGTTACCACATTTTGATTTTATGTCTCTCTCTCTCCCTCACACACATGCACACAGACAGAGAGAGAGTCAGTTGGAAAGATGGTCTGATTCAGAGCTATAGAGAGGTAGCTGCCACGCTTTGCTTGGGATACTTGTCTGATGCTCCTAAGTGAGCCATGCTATGCAAACGATTGCAGTTTTTTAGCTGCATTAGCCAGGCAGGCATGCCGACAATTAGGATAACCACGGTGCCACTTTCATTTTTTTTATTGTGGCTGCGGTGAATCGGTCTCATATTGCGTAACAATAGCATCAGCACATGCTGCTCATGATAGCACGTTGAATAACTAGACCGGTTACTATCACGTCTGTGTTGCAGGGATTCGGAACACATCGAGATGGCCGTCCTGAAGCAGCGTCCAGACGAAGAGACACCGCCCGTGCAGTGCAGCTCGCGCAACTCCTTCAATGACGGTGCCCAGGCCCAAATCCACCCGAGCAGCGTGGTGGCCTCCAACGGCTCTATGGAGCTGCTGGGGCGGCTGGCCCGCTCCGACGACTTCGAGATGAAGTCACACAGCGGCGTCTGTGGAATCGGTGAGTCGCAAGAGGCGTGTGCATCTAGCAGTGTTGCCGCAAGGTGTGCTTTAAAAATAGTCAGCAAAGAGATCAAAATTTCAAGGGCAGAGCAAACAATGTGATAGTAACAAATTAGAGTGTTATGCAAAGTAATGCTTTAGGCCAGTTTCTCTAAATGCGATTTTGTGTAACTCAATGAAACACTAGTGTAAAAAAATGCGGCCACTCCAGGGACAGAAGTGGTTTTTCTGCTGTCTCTCTTCTTATTACAAAGTAAGCAGTAAGAGCTCAGGACATTTAGGAGCCATCTGCAAATGTCTGCCGAGGTAGCAGGTGTGCAAGCACTCTTATGACAAAAAATTTGCTGTGTGGCTCGAGCGATGCAGGCCCCCGTACTGCCCTCCAGCTTCTCTTCATGCTCCTTCACCCAATAAGATATTGCCTGGGTGCCTCCTCTCCGCTTGACGAAAAGTGGGAAGGCAGACCCAGCATGCCGGACGATATTAGTGCATGCGCTCCTTTATGTGATGAAGATGGCTGGCGCGTTTTACCTCTGCGTCAGCTGCGTTCATTGCTACCACTAGCGTGCTATCGCCAGTGCAGGGAACACAAGATGCGTCAAGCCATGTTATCAATTGGGGCTTTATATGTATTATGGCAGTGATGACAAGAAACTACCGGAAGTGTTGATATAATTCCTGTAACAATAAAAAATACAGTAGGGAAATTTCTAAAAGCATGTAAAAAAAGAAAAGCAGTATAGAGCACACCTGAACCCTTTTGAGGGTTTTTTTTTTTTTTTCACGAAATGTGTCCCAGACAGGGTATTTATTATTGCTGAATTGCATTCTTCAGATGAATTCAATTAAGAAAAAGCCAGTCCAAAATATTTCAGGGGGATTGTTACGTGTTGTAACATGTCACCAACGCGGCCTCCCAGCGTCCGAAGTAACTTTAGTCTTCTCCCGAAACAAGTCTGCGCGCACTGGAGAGACCACGCTTCATAGAGGTAAAAACCTTTGGAGCACACCCAACGCGAGCCTGTCGTGCCATCTTGCCACTCATAACGAATACGTGCTGTAGTTTTGAAGCTCTGAGGACAGTGAAACGGTGGATTCGAAACAGCGAAATGGCTTGCCGTTAGAATTCCAGGTGGCATAGTTGTTAGTGCCGCGGGCTGGGAATCGAGAGGTTGCTGGTTTGATTCCACGCGACAGATGTTTGCCTTCAGTTTTTTTTCTTTGCAAACTTTGAGTATACATTTTTCAATGTCACTTCTGTTACAGAAGTTCGTCAGCCATAGAGTTTCATACAACAATACCTAGAAGAGAATCTGGTGCTAGTGTCTATGCGAGCTCCTTCAGCGGCGCTTGTACCCCTATGGAAATTATGGGGGGGGAGGGGCGGGGCAAGTGATCTTAAATGAAAAGAAAGGTGAGCCCCTTAACTATCTCTCAGGGGGAGGACACCTCAATAGTAGCTCACGAGGGATGGGGGTAGAGAAGGGATTAAAAAGGGTAGGATTAAAAGGTAAAGAGATAGAGAGAGAAGAAGGAGAGAGCGAGACGCAGGGACAGCGAACAATAGAAGTGAGGACAAGACAGGAAAGATGGACGCGGTTGCAGGAGTCCGAGGACGGGGCATTACTGGCGAGAGCTTTTGTCGGCGTCAGGAGATGGCGTAGGGCGATTCAAGTAGGTCAGAGCTACGCTGTCGTCGAATATCGGCGTCAGAAGATGACGAGGGCCAGCCCAGTCGGCCAGAGCTACGCTGGCGTCGGAGATCGCGAGGGCGCAATCGGTCAGCACGGAATCCAGCGAGCGAGTGGGAATTATGGGAAGTACAGGCTTTGGATCCGCTTCGGATGGACTATGTTCTTGAGATTTTTGTTGCTTTTTTTTCAGAGTGTAAAACAAAGTAGTATGAACTTTATTTATTTATTTAAAACTTGCTTCAAGTATTTGTACCCAAGCTTTATTGCAAGAAGTTTTTTTGCCAGGCAGCAAAAGTCAAACCAGGGCAAATTCAGTCATCAGGGTATGCATAGCTGTGCCATTGTGTTCTAGATTTCACATCAAGGTTTAACGAATTCTTTTTTACAACACTTGAAAATAAACATGCTGTTTTCTCTCTCGAAAGTATGTATTATCATTTTATGGAAACTACAGTACAGTATTAAGTGAGAAACACGTAGCGTTCCATCTTCTGCGACACTAGGTGTGATTGATTGATTGATTTGTGGGGTTTAACGTCCCAAAACCACTGTAGACACTAGGTGTGTCTGTCCCTGGTCCTCCAGTGGTCTGCCCCCAACGCACCTCTAGTTTTGTTGTGAAGTCGAGTCAGCAGAGCATGACGAACCTGACGGTGCATCTACTTAGCTTTGTCATTGCTTTGCAGTTGATTTAAAATGAGTTTAGGCATGACGCGCTCGTGAAAAACATGAAATCGAAGCATTATCCTGCACTGGCATGAGACACTACATCTATGCACAGTGGTGAGTGGACGACGCTTCATTTAAACTGCCAAGTATGAAGAGTAAGTCTCTAACGTCACAGCAAATCAGGAGATCTAGTGGTTGTCAGCCTATTCGAACAACAAAGGCACTGCTTCAGCCTTTTTCACCGCACCCCACTACCCGAGCTGCGCCAACAACAAAGCTGAAATTGCCGAAAAAAGTCCATAGACAGTTCGTTAGCTAATCATATCCAATCCAAAGCCTGTACTTCCTATGATTCTCATCGACGTACACAATCCCTGCGCCAGAATGTTCTCTAGGTATTATTGTATGAAACTCTATGGCGTCAGCGAAGCCGTGGTGCACCCTGGCACAAAACACTTTCGTGTTAAACCTCAGTAGTTTAGAGCAGGCCTGGAAAAGGAAAACATGTTTGAAACTTATAGTAATTCTTCGTCTTCTCATCAACGAGACAAAAGCAGTTCTTGTGAGTCCCCGAAACTGGGAACACAATCACAGTGGCATTGTTTGTGTCAGTCTGCGCCTGCACAGAGAGTTGTAATCGTGTACTCGAGACCAATAAACGAGAGAATAATAAATCTCTCACCTTTTTAAAGATTCTAAACTGAAAAACTATCGCTTTTGCAGGCTGAACAAGTGGGAACCGGCTGACAAACAAAATCTAAAGTAGCCGTTGCACTATTGTAGTAAACCATATAAAAAAATGAAGAAACATCGCTAGCAAGGAAAAGATTCTATGAATTTCTGCTGTGTGGCACCACATTCCGATCAAGAAAAATGATCGAAGAAGGCACGTGTTTTAAACGTACAAGCAATTAAGTTCTTGCACATTTTTGACCATGTTGAGCTGTTAGAAATAGAATACATGTAGAAACCTGCTCAAAAGTTCACAAGCCCCATTTTCATTAAAATACATGGTATAGTGGCCTGCGAACTTTTGACCCCCCCCTCCTGTAAGTATTTGAAAGTCGAAGGGTTAAGAAGATTGTTTAGGAACTATCAAAGCAGTAATGATTTTTCACAAGAAGTCACAATCTCTTCGGTGATTTCATCAAGAGATTGTCAGTGATTGTCAATGAGAGGGGCAACATTTTCACTGTTGCCCTGCTGACAAATGGTCATCATGGTCAATCTATATACTGCTGGGCTCCGTTACTAATTTACTTGGTTAATAGCATGTTATGAGCTAACTGGAAAGTGTTCCTACCTAACGAATATGTTATGGCATGGCTGAGGCGCCTGTTCGTGTTGTTGCACCTTGGGTACAGCAAAACGTCTGTTTGTTGCCTTAATAAAATGTGACCTGCCATGGTTGGTTATTGGCGATAATGTTGCATTGCTAACCAAATATGTTCACTTCAAGGTCGAATAATGGTGCACTGTCAATGAATGTGTGAAATTCACATGACCCGATTCCTAGGCACTCAATATGACATTGAAAGAAGAAAATGAGGTAAAAATTGTTTTCTATGTTTTAGCAATTAATTGTAATTAGCTTGTAAGCAAAGATCTCATCATTTTTCAGCCAATCAGGTTTCTTTTTGATGCAAAACGAATGAAATTATAGGCTCCTGATGTTTGTGCAACGAGTTTTTTGTCACATTAATTTCCTGAGAAAAAAAGAGATCATTTTGTCGTTAGTTCTGGATCGTGGCACGTCAAACGACTCATTGAACGGAACATCGCAGTGCCTTCACCAAAGCGGCCTGCTACGATCACACGCAGCAGGCAGAGTCAAGTCATATTCACTGTGAAGAAGGTTCAGCTCATGTATTTTGTTATCTTATCACCATAAGTCAACAGAAAAAGCATAAACGAATTGCTTACAGAAATGTAGTCACCACCGCTAAAGGGGGAGATATAGAAACAATAGTGTATTTTTGGCTAGTTGAAGTGCATAGCTTAAAATTTTTGTCAAGTTGACCACACTTGGCGCTCGGGGTTTGTGCTTACATAACAACTTCACGTTTTCTTTCCAATAAACTTTCACTTGCGAGTACGGTGCCGTGTGTCTTCCCTCTCTATCATGGCAAAGTTTGTTTCCGCCCTAGTTTTCTTCCCAAAGCGCGTTGCTCAGCACCAAGTCACGGATTTGAATTACATCGGGGTGGGCCTGTTGTGACAGAGAAGTAAGAGAAAAACGCCCGGGTCCTAAATTGTGGGTGCGCGTAAACAAAATGAACTTCGGGTGGTCAGAATGAACCTGCAATGCTTACTATGGTGTGCCTCATTGTTATGCTAATGGTTTGTCTAGTAAAACCTCAAACTTCAGTGATGTTAATTACCAGCTCGGTCCTAAAGTCCATATTAATACCTTCAATCTGTAGGACGAGTTCAAGTACTAGTACTTTGATGTACACTTGCTCTGTATTCACCTTAAACGAACCTGCTTGATGAAGTGCATGTGTGCTTATTATAACAGGTCACAGTATTTATTTGTTTATTCATACATTCTTTTTCTACTTATCTACTTGATATCAACATCATTCGTGGGGTCATTAGGGGAGGGTAATGTACATAATATTCACATGCATAAAGGATTATACTCTAAGTAAAAGAAATAACTTGCACTATTGATAACAAACATTAGAAGTACAAGGATCAAAGAACAGTCATACTACAATGAAAACCAACATAATTAATGATTTCAATCTCTTGACTCTGTGAATGTGCAGACCTTCAAGTGGACGTGCACCATCGGAACAGTTCAGGCAGTTCCGGTGGCTCGGCCTCTGTGAAGCAGGAGCGGGGATTCCACGGGACCAGCTCGGTGGTGCCGGGACCAGGCAGTCCGGACTTTGCACTCACTGACGAAGTCTTGAAGGAAGGTGGGCGTCTCAGCTGACTCTTGCCGACGCCGAAACGAGCTCACATTTTTCGCATTTTCGAGGATACTGTGCACCGCAGCACCGATTGGCAAGGTGTTTGGTGTAGCTGTGAGGCAGAATTATATTTGCAAACGGCAAACGTTGAGTAGTTCTTCGATGAGTGTGAAATATTACATACGGTGGAGTTAACGGAAATCTGTTAAACAGAACTGCTGTTTAAGTGGAACAACTGCCTCCAGAACGATTGGTTCCATTCCTGAATGCTGCAGCCCAATTAATTTCTCAGGAAACGGAATTCTCGTTAAATGGAACAAATCTTCCCACTCCCTTCAGGCTTTGTTTAATGAGAATCCACAGTTTTATGAACTGTAAAGAAAGATGACTATTCTTTGGGGTCAACCCTTCATGGTGGTGTACCGTATTTACTCGCGTAATCCTCGCACTCACATAATTCTCGCACCCCCCACATCGCCCAACAAAAATGCGATGTCTTTTTTTCCTCGAGTAATTATCGCACCCCAGAAAACTGCTGCGATAATGTTGTCTGTTCTTTCCAGCCACTGATGATGATAGCGCACGCCATCTGGCGCCATCTCTTAATCATCAAGCATACTATTGCTCAGAGATTGAATCCAATTTAAGCCAAGCTGAAGTGGCCAGTGTGCGTTGCGGCGTGTTTTGTATGTTGTGTCGGTAATCTTGTCACGTTATGAGGCGATACTGAAGCTGTACGGCTGCTTTTAAGTTGCAAGTGATAGATCATGCACTAAACAACGACAACAGGGCCGCCGGTAGGCCCTTCGGAGTCTACGAGTTTTGTGTTCGCTACTGGTGACGGCAGCTTAAAGCGACCAAGGCGCGTTAGGCCTGGCATGTGCCTAAAACTGGGATTGATGGTAAACCTTATTTCTTCAGAAAAAAACTGCGGCTATTCTGTTAAATAGCCATCAGCCCAATACTGACATCCCACGCTTACTTTTTGAGGGCTCCTGTTGAGCGACGCTACCGCTACGCCCACAACGTCCACAAGCTCTGCGTACGGTATTCTAATTCTCGACTATTTGTTTCCACTTTTTGTGTCTTTAATAAATTTTGTCTTGTATTGTATCTCTGCTTTTATTGTTGAGGTAAGTTCTAATTAGTACTTCTTGAAGCTTGCTGTAAGTTGCTGGTGTGAGAATCCCGATTTGCGGCCACTTCATTTTTTTTTCTGCTCTGTATGTTTTCGTGGAAAGTTTTCCCCGCGTAATCCTCGCTCCCCCTAACTTTGCATCACTTTTCCCGCAAAAAAAAGTGCGAGGATTATGTGAGTAAATACAGTAATATTCCTGACCGGAAGGTTGCAGGATGGAATCCCTCCCACGGCAGTCACACTCGGTGGAGGCAATTCCGGTAGTCTGTAAATTGTTTGTCGTGGCATACTTTACCAGTTCCCTCAAACATTACCCGCCAAATTGGTCTAGGGTTCCGTTTCTCGACGGCTGATTTAAAGGTAGTGGGATAGCATCCAGGCTGTGTTGGCCACATATTGGTGAAGGCTAAGGCAGAGTCTCGTGTGCTTAGATTTAGGTGCTGAATAAATAGTCGAAATTTCTACAGCATTCCTCTATAGCATCTCTCATGATCATATGATGGTTTGGGAGGTTGAACAGCAACTTATGTGTTTACATTGTCCTTCTTAGTAGTCCATTGTATACTGCAGCAGAATGCTATGCAAAAGAAATGATAGGCATTAAATAGGGAAAGCAACGAAATACACTAAAAGTTCACCAATGCAGACATAATGGCGCAAGAAAAACTGCATCAATAGACCGATTCTTGGATTATCGAAATGACCAAGAAAACAATTAAGAAATGCATAAATCTAGTAATTATTTTGCATAACAGAAGTGTAAAAGTCACAGTTTTTGTCATTTGTGAACGCTGCTCAAACCCTCCCTCAAGCCGAAACGAGCCGTGAACCCATACCTTATGACGTATCAGCTGCATGATCGTGGATGGTGACCACGTTTTTTTGAAAGTCCTCGGCCGTTTCGGCTATCCACGAATGTCATTTTTAGAGTTTTGCATCACATATTTGCAATGATTCATGCTTGGCATGCTGTAAAGATTGTCGGAATTAATCAGATTGGACATATTATGGTCAAATTATTGAGATTTTGATACCCCAGAACAACATATACGTTTGCCGGGACAAGAAAACACGTTTGAATTTTAAAATTAACGAGTGTCAAATTAACGAGCTTTGACTGTAGTTGTTCAGAGATGATAAAATTTGCTGGGTTTATGTTTCTGTGATTGTCAGGCTTAGAGGTAGAGAAAATTTTAATTTCGCCTGTGAGTTATGTATTTTCTTTTCTGAGCAGCCTTAATGTACTCGTATTCGCTTCTTGCATACAGTGAACTCATAAAAATTGTGATTCAGTGTTATGTTCTGCTGGCATGTTAGTATTCAGAATTACTACCAAATGAAGTACTGGCAATATTCAACTTGCCCATCGAGGTGGTATGAACTGAGGTCAAATGTATTCTGAATAGTTTCAGAATACAGTGGGACATTGTGGTTGCATTGAGTCAGCAAATACTCCAAGTGTGATCTTTTGCTGGGAAGTTTGTGCCTGGCATGTTTAAAGCAGTACTGACACGATTTTCAAAGATTTTGTTGCCCAGAAAAATGTGGGCTTTGCTATGTTTTAATAATTGTCATTAACAAATTTTCGTTTCAACCTACATTTAAAAAAAAAAAACAATTCGGCAGATGCCATGTAACTTGGGAATGAATGTTACGCAAAGCATGCGTAGCAAAGGTGTCTGTGTTGTAATTGTTTTGTTCATCGAAACCTTACCAAATGACGCTAAGTTTTGTTGGATAAATAATTCTTAGCCTAGTGAAAAGTCATAATTTTTTTGTGTGTTAACGAAAGAGTTCATATCCCAAAACCACTTCTTTGAGAACAAACATATATTTAAAAAATGTGATGTGTGATTGAAAGTGATTAAGTTTTTTGTAAATTTTGAGTGGAAATACATGCCTTAAGGTATGTGGATTTCTACACGCTATCAGCAGTTTTTATGTTATTGCTTGTCTTTTCGCACCTTATATGTTGCCCGCAAGCTAGTAATTTGTGTCACAGTTTTATTCAGTTGAGATGTTTGAATGGAAAGTTTTGTGCTCTTGCTTCCTTTCTTCAGTTGCCCTATCTGGCGATTGCGTTCGGAAGTGTTCAGTTTTGCTGCAACAAAACAGCTGCTCCTTCATCTTGACAGTAATGAACACACCGTGCTCACATTAGCCCTTACTGTTGTGTCTTTCAGCAGCAGCAAAATCAATGTATTTTACACAGCGCTGCAGTATTTGACACCCACTTCGAACTTAGTGTGTACAGGAGTATTTAGTAATGCCCATAAATTGTAGTAATTACTCAAACTCACTGCAAACTACCCTTCTTCAGAACTGTAATGTTGGTTGGAAATCAGTTGAGGAGGAAGGATCTTGTGAGTCTCACATCAGTAAGCACTATATTTAGGTATCAGTCAGCGTATAAAGTCCTCATTGTTTTCATCCTGACCTGTTATGCAGTCACGGACCATAAGTCTGGGGCTGTATCGATGCTGCCTGCCCCTGCTGGATTATCTACAGGCGATGCCCTTGGTAAGTTTGAAGAATTCTGTAATAATTCTAGAAGCTAGAATTGTTGTATCAATTATAAAGCAATGTCAGTGCAATTCTGCTGTCACTTTCTGCATCATCTCTCTGGTGTTAACTTTTGAGGTAGAAGTTTTTATGGACCGAGCTTGACAGTAGTGACATGCATGTAATTTTTGTGACAGTAGTCTTTGTTGTTATTGATCAGAAAAAAGTTTACTATGAACTTTCTAATTGGCCATTCTGTTGTCTTCCAGCCGTGGCCTCGGGTTCATCGACATCCCTGCATCCGGACAACCACCGGACTCGCAGCAGCCACCGGCGCCGGAGTGGTGGTACCGGGTTCCTCTCTTCTGGTTCCTCGTCTGGCTCACTCCGCAATGCCACGGGCTCTGTTGAACTGGCTTTCCTGTCCCAGGACCCAAGCGTTCGTGCTGCAGAGCTTGCCCGCGCCGCGCAGCAACGCAAGAGCAGCCATGCGCTTCGCGGCAACGTCGAAGACGCCGATGCCAACTGGTTGGTGCGGCGCGCTCACAGCGAACTTGAGACCAGCGCTGCCGAGAAGCAGCGTTCTTCTATTCCGCCGTCTCACCCGGTGTCGCTGGAGGCCATTCGCGTCGGCTCTTCGTCCTCGTCGTCAACGACGGTGCCCGCAAATGTCAGGCACGTCCGGAGGAGCGTCGAGTTCTCACGCCCTCCGCTGATGAATGACGGCACCATTAAGACGATCGCAGAGCAGCCGGCTGCAGAGACTCCGGCTAGCGCGGCGTCAAGCGGGTCGAGCAGCATGAAATCATTAGTAAGGCATCGCTCTCTCGATGCGGCCACGTTGAGGCGAAGGAGTGGGCGCAGTGGTGGCAGTGAAAAGAAAGATGATGATAGGACTAGTGTTGTGGCATTGGGTGGTGCAGAGGGTCACACATCAACAGGCAGGTGTTTCCCATCAACTGATAGCGTGTCGTCCGCATCTGGCGAATCCGATCGCAGCAGCAGCCATTTCACAGTTATATACAAGCCACTGGATCCGTGCAGTGGAAATCCACAGGTGAGGTGACCCTTATCTTCTTCTAGGGTGATGAATGTTGTGTGGAGCGTCTTCGACACTGTCTTGTATGCAGTTGTGTATGCACTCTATCTTTGCCAAGGTGATAATGATGGAATGGTAGGGGCAAGTAATAATGAAAAAAGATCACATACCTTGAGCATTTAGTTAACCAAACCATTGAGTTTTATAATAATGCACTGGAGGGATGTTAGTGTTAGTGTCTGAAACGAAAGGCGAAACAATAAGGAAAGGCACAAGTTCGTTGCACGCTGCAAGCACGAAGACTAGCCAGATTCATGTTCGGCCAGCCTTTTCCAGAGTTACTGAACAATCACAGCGCCAGAGTTCCCTCTTGGCAATGATGAGAAACTCCATGATTGAGCACTTTGCTTTTTTTTTTTCAACCGTGCGGCTTACTTTTTTGCGTTATTGCAAGCACATGCACAGGTGCATGGTGGTAGTTCACGGACATTTGGGCTTGTAGCATTATTTGTCGAGGGAAGATGGAGTGATTCTAAACTGACTTTAGGAATTGTAAATTCTAGATGGGTTGCTGTGCTGTTATGCTTGTCTCGTGTGTTCTCGGGAGCCTCAACTACCGATTAACAGTTTTTTCTGACCATGCTGAAAAAGTAAGGTGGGAACCTTTTCATAAAATGTAGACATGAGTCTTTAATAATTGCGGCTTGTTAGAAAATGCACGTGCCAGTGTTTGAGGACATCTTTTTTTTTTAGGGGCGAAGCTCCTTAGGGCGTGGGCTGTGCGTCCCCTGTAGCCTGTATGTAGCCACCTCTAGTTTAGTTCTTGCAGTGTTCACTAAATGGCGGTACCGTCCCCTGTATGTAGCCACCTCTAGTTTAGTTCTTGCAGTGTTCACTAGATGGCGGTACCGTCTCCTGTATGTAGCCACCTCTCGTTTAGTTCTTGTAGTGTTTACTAGATGGTGGTACTTGTAGCTGATGATGAAAAGATGCAAGATGTTATAAACTAGAAAGCGGTACTTGTTCAGGTAAAAAATTGCACTGAAATAGAAAGGACACCACAAAGAAGGAACACTTAAACAGATCGAGCGCAAACTACCAACTGTTTTTTATTGACTGTAGAACGTCGGTAAAATAGGGAACCCGTACATAGCTGCGCCGACGCGTCGAGGATCAACACGTGCTACTTAACGCACCTTATCAATCAAAAAGGACACTTCTGCACCGTAGAGCGATACCGAGGCCTCACTTACACAGCTATCACCTTTCATGTTGATGAAGAATGCTTCCAACACCTCACGAGCACACGTATCTTTGCTATGTCCCAGTATCTTAGTCTCCTGAAATAGTGGTTCACATCCACATGCTGCGCAGTGTGCAGGCAAATTTCCCATTTCACTATTTTTGATCGACAGCTGGTGTTCACGTATGCGATCGTTAACGCAGCGGCCTGTTTGGCCCACGTAAGATCTGCCGCAGGAAAACGGAGTCGCATATACCACTCCCACATCGCATTGCACCACCGGGTTGGCATGCTTCTTGTTACACAGGCTAGTGCGCTCATTGCCACTCGAAATTCGCGCGCACAACCTCGAGAGCTTCTTAGGTGCAGAAAACACCATGTCAACTCCGTGCCGGTTAGCAACCTTCTTCAGGTTGTGCGTCACCCGGTGTAAATAGGGTACCACTAACGGCCTCTCACGCCCACTGGGCGCGTCTTTCAGGCACTGCTTCCGTGATCGCCCTTTTAGCTTCTTCAGGAGGGTTTCGGCCACCGCCGCCAGCACAGACTGCGGGAACGCGGCTGCCTTCAGTCGTTCAATCTGAGCACGAAACCCTCCTGAAGAAGCTAAAAGGGCGATCACGGAAGCAGTGCCTGAAAGACGCGCCCAGTGGGCGTGAGAGGCCGTTAGTGGTACCCTATTTACACTGGGTGACGCACAACCTGAAGAAGGTTGCTAACCGGCACGGAGTTGACATGGTGTTTTCTGCACCTAAGAAGCTCTCGAGGTTGTGCGCGCGAATTTCGAGTGGCAATGAGCGCACTAGCCTGTGTAACAAGAAGCATGCCAACCCGGTGGTGCAATGCGATGTGGGAGTGGTATATGCGACTCCGTTTTCCTGCGGCAGATCTTACGTGGGCCAAACAGGCCGCTGCGTTAACGATCGCATACGTGAACACCAGCTGTCGATCAAAAATAGTGAAATGGGAAATTTGCCTGCACACTGCGCAGCATGTGGATGTGAACCACTATTTCAGGAGACTAAGATACTGGGACATAGCAAAGATACGTGTGCTCGTGAGGTGTTGGAAGCATTCTTCATCAACATGAAAGGTGATAGCTGTGTAAGTGAGGCCTCGGTATCGCTCTACGGTGCAGAAGTGTCCTTTTTGATTGATAAGGTGCGTTAAGTAGCACGTGTTGATCCTCGACGCGTCGGCGCAGCTATGTACGGGTTCCCTATTTTACCGACGTTCTACAGTCAATAAAAAACAGTTGGTAGTTTGCGCTCGATCTGTTTAAGTGTTCCTTCTTTGTGGTGTCCTTTCTATTTCAGCGCAATTTTTTACCTGAATAGAATGAACCAACTAGCCCCTCAAGACGTCCTGAGCGGTACTTGTAGTTGATGAAAGACGCGAGATCTTATAAAATAGGAATGATGTCACATATGGCGCGTGTCATTAATTGAAGGCGATCGTTCGATTTAGTGCGGCGACGTACGCTAGGGAGAGCGTTGTAATAAAATCCGTTCGCTGTTGGCGCGCGCTCGGAGTCGCCGGATGGATAAGGCTGCACAGCGGAGAGAGCGCAAGGCGGCAGCAGCGCGCACTCGCAGACAGAATCCCGATGTGCGAGCGCGCGAGGCAAGGGACATCGCAAGCCATCCATCGTCTAAGAACCAATAAAAGTTGATTTGTGTATATACACACACAGCGTTTCTCACGTCTTTACATGATGATCGACTGGGCGAATTACACGGAAGATTCACAGTTTACCGATGAATCCCTCCGGAGCTTCGCCCATTCATCATCATTCACCCCGTGAATATGCCGTAATTTTTTTAAATAAGGTGCCAAATTCTTTGGCAGTAAGGGCAAATACGATAGTGTCGAACATGGAAAAAAATGGGACAGCGTAGCAAATGCGGAAGGACAATTCTGAATACACGCTAGAAGTGATTTGAGTGTAGTTGCATTGACTAGGCTTGTCTCAACCTTTTCCGGACATGCATAATTTCCCATTCTGCAAATTAAAGATTAGTTTGGAGTGAAGGCTCTTTGTTTTCTACCCTGTCTCATTTTTTCCTATGTTCGCACGCTGTGATATTGGCCATCACGAACCCAGAACAACTAGCCGTAGTTTCTACCTTTGTCAGCAAGTTTCTGTAAATATTGTGCGCGTATTGACAACTCATATTTTTTTTTAAATATATGAAATGCGTGCTAGGCTATTTGTACTTACATGCAGTTGGATCTGATGACTACAATTGGAGCCATTCATTCAAGCTTACATCATGTGTGTTTATGGATTCTGTTCTTATTGGCTGCGGGCAATGTCACGATGCAAATCCAGTGCAACCCCAGTGCACTTACAGTGCAATACCTGTTCAAATCCAGTGCAATCTCAGTGCAATTCCAGTGTGATTCTAGTGCATTTCCAGTTCTATCCCTAAGCAATTCTATCACAATCCCAGGAGTGCCTAAGTGCACCAAAGCAAAGTCTTTGTTCTTCTGCACTGCACTTATATGTAAATGCATGTACTGATCCACGCTCACAGGAACTTGACCTGCCCGAACAGTATCCAGGATGGCTTGAAGGGAATCCCAGGAATCCAGAGCCGCTCCCGTCTCCAGCCTGCTCAGAGCGTAGCAGCGTTGCCGGATTGGATTGGCTGTTTTCCGGAGCTACTAGCCAACCAGTGAATGAGGCGAAGGCGTTGGCACCTTTGGGTAAAAGTAGCCTTTTTTTATTACGATAGCAATTATACGGACTCTCTCGGCTGCTTTTCGTCACTGACGTTGGCCTTGACATCGGCGTCGCTGTCACTCGCCTTATATGTATACGTATCTATATATATAAAAATCCAAGGAAAAAAAACAGGACAAGACTCTGGCGCGTAGATTCGAACCTGGGTTCTCTGAATCGCGAGTGCGAAGTGTTAGCCACCGAACCACTGAGGAGCACGTCGTTCAACATTCAAACAACAAGCTATTTATATCTACCACTTACCGCTGCTGACGGGCATCTCGGGAGGGAATTATTGTGTTTTCAGCGTTACCAGCAAGGTGGCGCAATGAGTGTGCATCACCACATCACGCGGTGGTGTGTGCACTAATCTCTCATGTGTAGTTTGCCCCGCTTAGAGGAGGGGAGCGACGCTCCCTCGTGCACCCTTATCTAATGGTGGTGAGGAGGGGAGGATCGTAGGTCTTGGCTGTTCTCGAGCTTTACCTTGAACGATTGTGTTGTAGTTGCAAGGTGCACAAAGGTCACTGCAATCATTGTAGTCTCCGTTTGCAAAAATCGCGCATTTTTCAGACGTAGCAAAGTAACAACTGAGACGCTTATTCACGTACATCTGTACCTGTGAATACGTTTTGAGCATCATTAGTGTGTGAGAAATGCGGGGCATGTTTCAGTCTGCTTTCCATTCTGCGCATGACCTTCCAATTTGTTGCTACCGTGTTCATTGCTTCGTCTTTGCGGCAAATGTGTGACTTTTTTTTACTCTTTGTGCTGTATTGGGGCTATTTATAACACCAAGGTCTGGGCACATGTATGTGAGACCTTATGTGGAACGTTCTTAACATTCAGCATTCATGCTTTTGTAATAACTAGCTGCTTCTTGTCGAGATTTTGAAACACCACTTGCCCATACTGATCACCACTTTTTAGTAGGCTTGTGCGAATATTTGAATGCTTCGAATATTCAAAGGAATAGTTGAGTATTTGAATTCGCTTCGGTTTGAATTCAAATTATCGAATATTTTCGAAGTATTCGCAATGTACAAATAGATCTATATTAGTCCGCATGTCATTGCCTGTAAAGGTGGTTTTGCTGCAGTGTAGGAGTGCTAAATCACGAAAGCGCCTATCAAGGGGAAATTCACTTTGCCGCGAAACCCTGTTTCAAATATAAAGGGACCCTGCAACACCTACTGAACATGGTCAGAAAACGCTGCCGATCGGTAGTTGAGGCTACCGAGAACACGCGAGGCAAATATTACAGTGCCACACGTGACTTGTAATGCACAATAAATTTTCAAAGCTAAAAATTGTTTTTCTTTTTTCGACAAATGACGCTGCAAGCTCCAAAATCACTTGTCACAGCCAAGAAGGAATATACGGCTCTGGTCACAGTAACTGGCTGGTTTGAGCATGGCGCGCTCATCGTTACCGGGGCCGCCGTGGGAGGCCGCCTCTTGTCCACAAGTACGTGCACGATCGCACTGAAAATCCACGTATTCAAAGAAAAAAAAAAGGTGCTCAAGGTCAAGAAGAGCATGTGACATATTTTCTTTCACCATGCCATTCTTCCCTGCTTTATTTCCAGCAATCTTGTCGGGACATGAAGAGAGAATGCAATTGTAGCGTGCGACAAATTTTGGGAACTCCGCTCATACTGGACTGATTCTAGAAACTTTGTGGCGGTGAATTTGTGAGGCAACAAGCATGTTTACTGGCTCCATGGCTACTTGAAAAAGTGTTGCAGGGCCCCTTCAAAGGAACATGTTACCCTCAAATCAATTCTTCGTTTTATTGAGCTTGTTATGAAGGCCTATATGCTCCAAGTATAATAAATTTTAAAACATTTAGTATCTTACAGGCTATCACTCGCATCTTACCGAAACTACTACTCAAGGTTGTTTCTACTTCTTTTGATCGAAAAAAGAAATGGCATTTGCATAGAGCCCCTATTTCAATTCAAAAGCAATATTGTGCAGGTTAGTTGGGTCATGATAAGTATTCCTTTTTTTTATGTCATACATACTGTTCGAGTTCGATTCGAAATTATTCGATGAAAATCACCATGCGCTTCGAATTCGCTTAAAACCTTAAATTCACTATTTGCACAAGCCAATTTTTTTAGCATTAGAGCAGTCTCAGGGGTTTTTCATGTAAAAAATGTGTAAAGTTTGTTGAAGTTTCTTTATCTTTGAATTAATTTTAACAATGCACTAATCGTATAGTTTACCAGCTGTTTCCATTGCAATCTTCGAGCTAGACATCTGCAGAACTCGTGATATGCAGGAGTCGTCAGCTTTCGACTCCAAATAACACATTTACTACCGATAAACTGTGTAAGTACCTAAAGTCAGCAGTTGACAGTGGTTTGAGCTTACAACGATGACTCCTTGCTATAGTTCGAAGTGCTATGAATTAGCTGGGCCCATTCTTTGGCATTTATAGCAGACTGACAGACAAGTACAGCTTCGACTGCAGGCATTGCTGAAGGTTAAAATAAACAAAATACATTTACGCTGTGCAAACACAAAGGTAAAAGGGTGAAACGGTCTGAAAAGAACTTTCCTTCCAATCTGCTCACAGAGCTCTGCAAGGAGCAGGCAGAGCCGAAGCCGTCTTCCCCACAGCGATCAACCGAAGGGGTTGAGACCACGGGCGACGCGGACTCCAGTCTCTCATGGCAGTGCGACGGAGCTGTCATGCGGGCCCGCAGCAGATCGTCGGAGCAGAGCCTCTCTGACGGCAGCTCCCCATCGTCTCCGGACGAGATGACCCCCCTCGGTGCCTCAGGACGCCTTTCAACCGCTCTCGGTGCCATCCCCAAACAGTACATGGATGACGCCAGGGGTAAGTGTGGTACCTCATGTACAGTGTCTGTGGAATCGGAACATGCCAGACTAGGGCTAAGTAACATACGGCCTTATGGTTACATTGGAGTGGTGTAAATTGAAATAAATCACAAGGGGAGACACATCTTCCCATGGTGGCCATTTTGCTTATGATGTGAGCTCTAGCTCGAGACATAGCAATTTTTGAGAAAAAGGTCAAGCAACCCTGAGAGACAACCCACAGTTCCCGGCGAAGAGCAGGGAGCAATCGAATGCACTGCTTGTATTCAGGCTACTTCCTAGCGATCAAAAGCTTTTTCACCTTTTTTGTCTGTCTCATCTGCTGACAATTTAACTGTTTGTTATATTTTACTTATATATGAATTGAAATCATGCATTGAAGCTAAAATAAAAAAAAACTGCATGGGTTTTCAACTTGTGCAATTACGTTATCCTTTCAAGCCGTTCAGATCTATGATGTTTGAAAAATAAATGTCAAAAATGGTGGTCACTTGAAAGGGGTGTTACACTCAGCTTGAGTTACGGGGTGTTCAAGACTCCCCTGACCCTCAACCCCATGATTTATGCCACTGTAACATTGTGTTCAATTTGTGTCTCAACAGCATTGCGTTGGCTCGTACACCTGCATTGGAGCCATCATCACCTTTACTGGCGAAATTTGTAGTGGCATCTTTTCATCCACTTTCTTTTCTACACGTTTACATTAAATTACTTCTAATAGCATCCCCTAAACTTTCGCTGACATCATTGTCTGTTAGTTCTCATTGCTTGATAATGAAAACGAGCCTTTAAATGTATGCAGTGTTTTCAAAGGTCACAAAAAGGATCGTTTGTGTTGTTGCTCTTGCGTTGCAGCTTTTTTGCAGTCATGTTGAGGCGTTGTACTTCTCGTTGAACTGCTACAGGGGACCAGGCAAACCCGCCACTTGCAGGAGCGTTCACACGGACGACAGTGCGGTCACTTCTGAGCCGTCGCCTGCTCGACATTCTCAACCTCAACGACCCGCAAGAGTGTGAGGCAGAGCTGCAAAAGTTGAAGAGAGAGTTGGACATTTGCCGTTAGTAGAAACTCTTAACATTTCTTGTCTAGTCACTGTAACATGCTGGGATATATTCAGATGAACCTAGAGCAATGCCGAGGATGTGCTAATGTCTTTCATACAGTTCTATAAGGTTACAGTTGTTAGCTGACACTTCCTCTTTTTAGTTCACTTGTCATGGCAGCTTAGTGGCTGAGGTGTAGCCCTGCTAAGCCCGAAGATGTGTGTTTGATTCACCACCACGATCACTGCACCCGCGTTATGCACGCGAACGGTTAAAACGTAGTTGTGATGAATCCCCAATCGAGTTTCATGAAGACTAATGCACTCGTGAACCGCTTAAGCCGTTAGTGGTGGTCTCGTGCCTATTGGTTAGTGCGAACTGATTGCGTAAAGTGAGAAAATTTTGTGCCAGAAACCTTTACTGTGTCGTAGAACTTGCAGATGCCACAATGTGCTGCAAGCGTTTTTCCATAATGTTGATAAGTGTGGAGATAAGCCGATTAGTTATTCCGACTTCTGCGCGATTGCGACGATAACATTGACGTAATCATAGGGAAGAAAAATGAAAGCAAGGTGGGGACCACTGACAAACACACCGGTATGGCTTATCCCTGATGGAAAGCTTTATCACAGTAAGCATCCCCCGCTATCTGCTAGGGCATGCGGGTGTGGCGTAGCCCCACCTTAAGCGTACTGCACGCATTCAGTAGACTATCTGAATGCACTGTGCTACCGATTGCTCCCGCTTCGTTTTATAGAACCGTGTTCAAGTGTGCATAACTTTACAGAAACACAAGCAGCCTGCTGTCGCGGAGTTTAGCGTTGCGGGTCGCGAACACCGAGAAACCTTGTTTGTCTTATACTAACACGCACACCATACAGCAAGCGTAGTGCTGCTGTAACCATACTGCACGCGTTTATTCAGTGACAGCCCAAACACGCGTCCATTCGCTTCCATGACTGCTAGAGCATCGATAAAACTGCATCGCTTGCAGAAAGCCCGTCGTGACCATATTAACCCAACAAGCTATTCGCCTAATCTGTGCATGGCCTGAAGCAAAGTGGACGCTCTGCAGCAAGCGGATCGGTTGTCACGTTATGCACCGAGTAGGTGAAGTGCTGCACGCAACTACCCCCTGTAGTAAACGATATGGCTCTCTGCGACCATACTACTGCGTTAAAAAAAAAAAAAAGCTGCACCCGTTTTTGCTTACAAATCGACCGTGGAACCTGTGTATCACGAACAGCCAATTATGTCCATTCTGTAGTTGCCCCACGCTGCGTGTCCCGGAACCCGAACTAGTTTCGAAAATGTTTTATGACGTCGCGATCGTGTGCTATTGGACAGTTGTATGAGAGTGGCTGACTCTTTGCTGTGCTTTCGCAAAAAGAAAGAAATGGCTTCACGGTGGGCACTTTAGGCAGTATTTCCCATGGCACTGAACTTACTCCTTTGTTGGTGGCGATGGCACATATCAGAAGATGCAAATTTGCAGCTGGTGGTTAGTGCGTAGTACACTTAGTGCGCAGCACGCTTAGTGCGTAGTTATGCCTTCGTTCCCAGCCGGTACATATTAACTGGGTTGCACTGTACATAGGTGCATGTTGAAGTACAGTTGGTCAAAATGAACTGGATGTGGAGTCTGCCATATGTGTGTGCTTCATCGGCTTGTTGTGGTTTTGGGATGTATCATCTTGTAATTTAAAAAGGTGCCAACACAAACACTTTCAGCTGTTGTTTTCTTGCATCAAGTAAGGCCTAGCCTATGAGAGCTTGGTAAGCGTGAGTGTGCTCTGAAATAGTAATTGTGGCATGTTTTCTAAAAGCTAATGTACCCTAACGTCATGACAGCACATAAGCTTCTTGTGTGCTCGTGTAAGATATTGTGACATTTCGATGGCCCCCATGCCATGCACAAGTGGCCATTTTGGATTTTTCGGTGGCACACAGACAGCTATATTGAATGTGTTGCTTCTCGACGTTACGACATCTAGCCATACTGGAGCATAAAGTCACCAGAATAAACACCCTAGCCTGATGTCACAGTATTGTTAGTTCAGTAAGTGTGCCATGGGAAAACGGACATTAATGGCACAATGAAATATCAGCATTTATGGAGCTTGACTTTGCTCAAAGCTGTCCCTGTGAACTGGAGATTTATGTGACAAAGTAAACTTATTATGAAGAATTAGTGTCACTACTCCTTCAATGTTTAAAAGGACACTAAAGCCAATATAGGTAAAGCACATCACTTTATGTGATGCGTTCTACCTATGTTGTTGTAATTCTAACCACTCTCTGCCATAGTCTGGTGCATGGATCTAGTCAAGCCTTCTCAGGTTTTTTTTACGTGCACCAAACATCTCTAAGATGCGGAATAAATTGAATTGAATTGAAAATCGAATTGAGTAACAATTTATGTCAAAGCTCAATGTATGACGTCTAAAATGACAATATTATTGAGAGCAGTGCCCCACTTACTAGGAAATCAAGGTAAATGCAAGAGAACACATGCGGCAAGAGTAGGACATTTGCAAAATGATCCCAATGACGTCAGAGTTACCGCCTACAATTAATCACTAGTAATTGAACTAGCTGCACCAAATAAAGAACCTTTCGTACATCAAGAGACATAATAAAATGCTGCTTGTCGTTTCTGTTACATTCATGGAAAAAAGTACCGCTAGATGTTACTATGGGCGGAATGGCACGAGTGGTTCAAAAGCTCAATTTTTGCCTAGTTAAACTGGGCAGTTTGTGCCATAGCGGGACCCAGTTGAACCAATCATGTCTGGCATCTCGGAGGGTCATGGCAGGAAATTGTTCAATGGCTGTTGTTGCCGCTGTGGCTCCCACTATTTTCGCTCTGCTGCTACTAGTGTCGGCGGCCTTGCAGTAAAGCGGGGCAACATTGCGCGTGGCAAAAAGAACTCACTTCCTCTGACAGTTTTCACTTTGAGGCGGTTAATTTGAAGTGTGCTAATGAGATGCGGACCACTAAAACGTGATTTCATTTCAGAATAAGCATTTTCTTAGCACATGAGTAGCACTACGAGGTTTCTGAACTGCGATTTCAGCAATTAACAACTTAATATCTACTTTAGTGTGCCTCTAATTTGATGCTTTTAGAGCACTTTGTGTGCCTCTTTCTCAAATAATAGCTGTTTCTTGCTTGTGCATGTGTTTGCATTGTCGTTGTGTGTCATGAATGCTATAGCCCTCTCCCTTTCAGGACGGCTTGCCTCTAATGCCGAGGAAACACCACCGAGTTTTTCGCCGCAGACTTCCAAAGGTCAGATTTCACCGTTTTGCTAGAACTTTTGACAGTGTTTATCAGAAATAGGAACGTTGGTCCGAGTGTATTGTAAGTTTCATAGTGTAGCACCTGCAGTTGGTGTCAGGAGGCTAGGCGGCATAGGTCAGCACTCTAAGGGACTGATAGACAGATATGTGGGGTTTCACGTCCTAAAACCACCATATGATTATGAGAGATGCTGTAGTAGAGGGCTCCGAAAGTTTCGACCACCTGGAACTCTTTAATGTGCACCCAAATCTAAGCACACGGGCCTACAGCGTTTACCCCTCCATCACAGCGGAGCACTCTAAGGGACTTCTCACTCAAACTCACTCACCCCAATTGTTCAGCCTTTGCCTTAACCTACGTTCATACTCACCCCTACTCACCCTTTAATTGCTCACTCACATTCACAATCACGTCCACTGACACTCAAGAGTACTCACTCCCGTTCATACGACTCTTCACACTCATAGTCTCTCACATTTACACTCGCGTACACTCACATCGATGAGTACTCACTCGCGTCCACACTCCTGACTACTTCCACTCACAAGCTCGCACTGACGTTCATACTCACACCTACTCACACTCATAATCACTCACGTTCATACTCAGGCCTGCTCACACTTATATAATCTCACTCAGCCACGTTCATACTCGTGCCTACTCGCTCTCGTAGGCACTCACATTCATACTCACACCGACTTACAGTCATAGGCACTCACTCATGTTTTTACTCATGTATACTCCCACTCATAAGAACTACATGTTCCTACAAGTGGGAGTATTCCTCCATGTTCATACTCACGTATACTCATATGTTGGAACTCACTCAGGTTCATACCCACGTATACTCACCCTTATGGGCGCTCACTTTCTTATTCACACCTCACACTCATAAGCACTCACGTTCATACTCACAGTCATAGGCAGTCACTCATGTTGATACTCAAATATACTCATACTCATAGGCATTCACTAACATCCACTAACACTCATGAGTGCTCACTCAAGTTCACACTCACGGCTACTCACACTCATAAGCGCTCACTCACGTTCATACTGAGGCCTTCTTATGTTCTTTGGCACTCACGTTCATACTCTTATCTACTTACGCTCATAGGCACTCACTCATGTTTGTACTCACACCTACTCACACCCATGGGCACTCACGCTCACACTCATACTTACTCACACTTACAAGCACTCATTTTCGTGCTCACACCTCACACTCATAAGCACTTGTGTTCATACTTTCACCTGTTCGCAGTCATAGGCACTTCATGTTCATACTCATGTGTACTCGTACTCATAGGCACTCATGCTCATTCTCATGCTACTCACATAGGTGCCCTCTCATGTTTGTACTCACACCATAAGCCAATTACTACTCACTCGCGTTCATACGTGTACTCACACTCGTAGGCACTCACTCACGTCATGTTCAAGAGTGTCATCCTGTATCCTTCATGCCTATGTGTTTTGAAGAAGAATGGCGATTTGGGCTAGTTGGTTTGAATTCATGATAATAAGGGTTGCAGCGCGAGCACGAATGTGCTAGAAGAAACAGATGAAAGTCGAGGTACAGAAGGCAAAGAGGACAACACGAGCGTTGTACTATGTGTTTTTTTTTTTCGTGCTTTTTTCAAACGTGACTCACGTTCACACATGTTTCATACGCCAAAGCCATTTGTATTCACTCATCGTGCTGAAACCTACTCAAACTCATAGGCACTCACTCGTTGTCATACTCACTCTCATTCACACCCACTGATGCTCACTCAAGTTCATAACACTTAGACTCATAAACGCCCACAGAAGTTCATACTCGCACCTCACACCCATTGCTACTCACCAGAAGTGATGTTGATGAAGTAACTTTATTGAACATCCGGCGAGTGGAAGGCCCGGGCCTGGGGCTACCTAGATGGCCGCTAGGTAGCTAAGGGGGTTAAGATGGCCGCTAGGTAGCTAAAAGGTGTACAAACTAGCACTAGGGATTCCCATCAGTTCGCGCACAGACCTTTTTCTAAAGCTAAGACTCCACAACACACTGGAAGAACTCATAGAAGCACAACAAATGTCTCAGGTGGAACGACTAACAAAAACCTTTACTGGACAGAATATACTACGCAAGCTAAGGATGAATTACCACAATCAAAATGGAGAAAAGAGAACGATCACGAGAGAAATTCATGAGAAACTTCTGGTACCCAAAAACATGCGTCGATGTTACAACAAGGGTAGACGCACGAGTAGAACAGAAAAAGTTATCCAAGGCTACGGGTCAGACGACAGAGCCGCCTTCGTAGACACGGCAGAATACCCAAACAGAAATATCTATGCTGCAGTAGTCGTAGATCTCAACCAAAAGCTCGTTACTAGCGTGTCACTCAATACCAAATTTTCCGAGACAGCAGAAGAAGTAGCCATTGCACTAGCACTGGTCTCCACGAATGGCTCAATACATTATTAGTGATTCACAGGCGGCCATTCGAAATTATGCTAAGGGCCAGATCTTTCCGGAGGCGTGGCACATCATGAGTGTAAACGAAGCAATATTTTCCACTGTAGAAAAGACTGCCAGACAACCGCTCTGGTTCCCAGTGCATACAGCTCCATACATTTCTGCAGTCAACCCCAATGAGGTAGCACAATGCAAAGCTAAAGGTCTTACTCACCAAGCTGAGTAAGGAGTGACTTCTACGGGTCAGGGGAATGTGGAGCAGGAGATATGGAGAGGAAAAGATAGATTAACAACATTCATTAATATAACCAAATACTACCAAATGCAGAGGCAAATTTATACACCATCTCACTCTAAACTCCACAGAGCTGAGTCCGTTGCTTGGAGGCGATTACAGACAGATAGCTACCCGAATCCCATGCAATTAAAGACTTTCTGCCCTGCCATATACGAGTGTGACACATGCAAGCTATGGAAGCCTGCTAGAGCCACGCTTCAACATATGTTGGGGGGATGTCCAATATACCAAGACTAAATGGTGGTCTCTTCAGAAGATCTGCGGGCGCAATGGTCAGCCGTGCTGCAAAGCTCCGAACTCACAGACCAACTTTGGGCCATCCAGCGAGCCCTGGAGGCAGCTGTCCTGGTGTTTCATACGCTTTCAATGCCAGCTGTTCATTGCCGCTTTTTTCTGTATTACTTGTGGAACCACTAGTAAACTACGAGAAACATTATTTGCCAGACGATGTAGATGGAACCTTACGTTGTTTGGATTTATTCATGACTTTACGACAATTCCAGCGACTAATTTATGATGTTCTCAACGGCTAGCATGGATTAAATTTGCTGCAACCAGCATGTACTTCCATCTACTTGCATGCAACAGTGTCTAGCAAATACAGTGGACTTGCCGACCGCGGGTCGGCAAACTCACTCATTAGTCGACTCTCGCTTGGACTCAGACTCGCATTGAGCAGTGAGTCTGAAAGAGCCTGGGGGAGTACTGTATTGGTGAGTTTGAGTCCGAGTCAGTCCGATGGAAGAAAGTTTTCGTGTGAGTCCGAGTGACTCGGGATTCACACTTGCAAAAATTATCTTCTATCGGCCTCACTCGGACTCAAACTCCGGATGACTTGGACTCGGGAAAATGGTAGTGAGCTTGAGTCCGAGTGAGTGCATAGTACAAAATACATTTCTTGAGTGAGTCCCGACTTTTTTCGCCGACCTGGGTTTCTGAAAGTGCATCGCTTGCTTCTTTGCAGCTCCAGCAGCAAATCGGAAGCGTCCAAAGCTGGCGGCGACTCGCCGGAAAGCCAGTTATGGCACCTCCGAGTTTCTGTCTCTGCTGCCTAGCACCCCTGCTTTGCCTCAGGCCGATGGGTGAATTCTTTTTTTTCTTATGTGACTCTTGATTTTGTTTTTTGTGTCACGAATTCAACACTTTCGCGTGGTCGCCAAGACACTCGAAGCAGTAGTTGTTATATTAACCTTGTCGGGCTGTAACGCAAAGTTTGCACACAGGCAAAGCACCATATGGGAGCGCTTTACTGCAAGAAGCTTTTAGAGAGCTTAATTAAGAAATGGCCCATGTCAAAAGGAATCCATAATATAAATATAGTGCGAGGAACTAAGCTTTTTTTTTTCATAGCATTCGATGACTCCTCTTGCCCTGAACAGAACTCGCAACTGGGATTTATTTCTCCAATTTCTTCTCTTTTGTATTTCTTCTAGAGCGGTGTGAATATCAAAATTTTGGGTGCGAAGTGAATTCAAGTAATTGTTCGTTTGCGTAGAATAATTTTTAAAATATTTCTCGAATATATTTTGAATACATTTATGTGAAGTAAGAAAAAAAGAAGTTGCTGAAGATTCCTAAGCATATTTTCAATTGAATTCTAAGAAATCATTGCTCTGCAATGGTGCAACTAGATGCTGCCGTCATTTCAGGCTCATGAGAAAGAGCATTTTTCCTTCTTATTTCCCACTTTAGCTAGGTCCCCCATTCGAAAACAAGTGTACAAGAGGCAAATGTTTAACATTATTTGAGGCCTCTGATTTGCTCCCATCGCAGGCACGCATACCATGACTGCGCTTACTATTCGGAGTCCTCCGCTCACGACGCCAATGTGCAATATGAAGCCAAACTTTGCAAGCAAGGACATCATGCTGGCAGACATCTGGAAGTGAAAGAGCCACAATGGACTTGCAAGCATTAAATATGCATTGCCCACATAGACATTGACAGAGAACGCCCCGGTTTGTCATGCAGCAACCGCGCCGGTGACCCAGTGAAGCAACTAGCAGTATTATATGTCAGCGCACCAAAGAGCAAGACTAATGATACTGCATGCCAATTTTCTATCATAAACCATTATATTTATGTTCTCTAAGTTCAAATAGTGAAATTCCAGTGCAAACAGATCTAATAGCCAACAATATTAGAAAAATATGGTGAAGTTTGAATAGACATACACTCTAATTTTTTTCGCGTCTTGCACCATAATTTACTTATTCCCAAATTTGGTTGGCGATTCCCGTGAAATGTTCTACCCCAGGCTGTCACAGGTCCTGTTAATTGGGAAAGCAATCGCCGGGCTAATTCGAAGGGCTGAAGAATCAGCCCCCCAAACAGCACCACGAAAGCACGGACAATATAGAAGTGGTCCTATTCGGCACGCCAGCGGACGCCGGCTGTGGTCCAAAGAACGAGTCAGAGCAGAGAGTTGATAAAAGAAACAGAAATATATTCTCAAATATGGCAGATCAAACGATACAAAAATATGTACTCTCGACAATAGTTGAATACGATATGTCACCAATCATACAATGTACTACACAGAACAATCAGCTACACTCGAAACAACGGACACAAACAACAATACGCGCTACAATGCAATCACATGCACCGAACAGCCAGGACACTTAAAGACTAAATAGTCCGAAAACTTATTCAGTTCAAAGTCCTTGGAACGAAGTCTGAATGATACTCTCTCAAGAATCACTCACTCAAAGTCCAGTGCTGTTGTCGTTCCGCTGTCCCCGAAGTTTCTCTTCCAGGAAACCTCGCGTCTTCAATTGGCCGCTCTCCAACCACCAACTTCTTCGCCAATAAAACGTCGGCTTCCCACGCGTAGCTGTTGCAACGTGTCTTCGCTCGCTGGCGGTAGAAACACTCTTCTGCTTGTAGCACGAGTCTTCACCCCTCAGGTAGAAATCCTCTTCATTACCTGCTCTGTCACCTTCGCTGACAAGAGGGAACACCCTACGCACCCTGGCGCAAACTTTCTTCATCTCCTGTTTTCTCTTCTTCACTGCTCGCTTAAATACCTTTCGCGCTAGATTCCAGAAAATTCTCATCGTTTCGTCGACGAGATGCACAGCCAAGGCTGGTGAAAGAGCGAGACGTTTAGAGGGCCGTCTGCGACACATGACGCAACTCTGCATCACCACGCCCTTTTCCTTCGAGAATCTTCCAGGACTTGCTCGGCCGCCGATGTGAGGAGGTTGGTCGGCGAAACTACGCTTCGAATGGGGGGAGAGACGGCACGCCCGGGGAGTCTTTGGATGCTTGTTTTCCTCTTTATCGTTGACCTTGAGGCGCCTCTCTGGCGCTTGGTCGCCAGAATTTGGTGGCGCGCCCTTTTTTTGAGGGCTCGTTTGTGACACATGCGAATGCCCACTTTTATTTATACGACTGCTGGCTGTGTGTGCACCGGAGGCTACATGCATTGGATGCTGGAATACCATGGCCTTGGTGTCATCTGTACTGGTGGGAAGAATAGCTCTTTTGAATAGCTCTTCAGAGTAGCTCTTCTGAGTAGCTGCTTTAAGTAGCTTGTTCGAGTATCTATTTCCGTATTTGGTTGGTCATTCTCGGGCAATGGTCTGTGTCATACAAATAGCCTAATTGTGCGCTGGAGGCAACGCGCATTTGATGAAGGAATGCCATGCTTGTGATGTAATCTGCACTGGTGGGAAGAGTAGCTCTTTCGAGTAGCTTCTCGGAGTAGTTCCTCTAAGTAGCCTGTGGGAGCAGCTGCTTGGAGTGGCTCTTCTGAATGATGTTCGGGCTTTTTGCCTGTCGAAGCTTGCATCTGTTTTCGCCGAGCTTGTAGGCGTGTTGCCTTGCAGAGATGATTCTCAAAGAGGTAGGATGGTCTGTTAGCATGCTTTAAAGAAATATGGCAAGCAATGAAGGGGCACCTAGAAAATAATTTTGTTCTCTCGAAAAGTTGATTACCCACACTATGTGTGGTGCACGAAATATACAAAACAGGCATTTTATGAATGGCTCAGCTAACGAGCTATAATGTAAGAGATGGAACAATGAATCTGCCTATGTTGATGAGTTGTACTTTGAGAACACCAACGTCATTCATTCCACCATCATAGCCTTATAATTGGAGGAGAAAATCAAGGTCAAGGATTGATTTCTACACTTTGCATTGAAACCTCTACGTGGGATGTCGCAGATTTTAGATACCATTTTCCATATTTTGGCGACATTGGCACAATGATATTTCTTGAAACTTGGGTGTTCTGGGTTCATGTTGCTCCCAGAAATCAATGCGCTTCAATTTTACTGATTAGGAACTGCGTAAGGATCTGCATAGGAGCTAGTAGGTGCCGTGCAAATTTATGACGTCAAAGTATTTCCCGCGGAAATATCAAGGCTGCCAAGCATTTTGTTTAGGTGCGTTTTCTCTATTAGTGGTTGCTTTTACACGGCAAGCATCGGAATTTGGGATTCTTAAAGACTTCTTTATTACCTAAAATCCCGAGCAAGTGTCGCCCTTCTCCATTCATGGTGAAGTGTAATCTAACAGGATATGGAGAGGGTGCTTTTGTTTGTTTGCAGAAGAAATATTCAAGATCACAAGATGACAGCAGAAGGGCTGCCAACAATGAAGAATGTTAACCCATGCTTCAAATGAAGTGCTTTATTAAATGAGCCCGCCTTTAGTGCTTTAGTTTGCCGTCAACCACCTCAACGGGCAAAAAACAGTGAATGAAACAGTGAAGATAGTGGGAGGGTAGAAGGGGATCCATGTTTCAAATCTCCCAAAGGGCGAAGAGGGGGCGCTCGCTTATGTAAGGGCACTTGCTTGGCGTTTTACAGTAATATGTAATTTTTTTTTTTCGGAGCAAAGCTCTGTAGGTTCTCATGATGTCGGTTGACGTCAAAACTTCTCGTCGGACCGAAACACAGGTGCTACATATACACCGTACGTAGAGCGTTCATAGCGTGCATGCGGTTTGAAAATAGACAGTACTCTGTCCATCCATCTGTCTGTTCGTTCGTGCATCTGTCCGTCCATCTGTTGGTCCGTGCATCCATCTGTCTGTGCAGCTGTCTGTCAGTCCATCTGGCTGTCCTTAATACTAATCGGCAACTTCAACGTAGACATTGTGGGCCTTAGGACTTCGCTTTGCTCCATAATCGGCATTCACTTCGTGGATAGGATGCTGATTTTCTTTTAGTGTCTCTTAAAGAGAGGGCTAGTAGCAAGGGTATCTATTTTGTCCTCATTGTTCTCCAATCGCCTCATGCAGGGAGAAGGATGAAGAGTCAGCAACGGCGGTAGACGGCTGGACTTCATCGGGCCGAAAAAACTGCACCGACAGGGGACCACCGGCCTATCTTCTGGCCAGCATCCTGTCGACGCCCGGTACCCACTTGGCCATTTCGCATGACGACACTTCGCCCGGCGCAGTGCACTGCTTCCAAGACGAGCATGGTGAGGGATGTTGGGGACTCTAATGTGGCAGTCTGTTTGAATGTCCGTGCACAGACCTTTCTCTGCACAGAAAGTTCTATGACTGTAAATGCAAAGAACTTATTTCATGCTGTTACTAGCATATTTTTTCCCCATGTCACGTTCCAATTAGACCACAACAAATCTTATATTTCGTTCGCAGACATTTTCTTATCCAATGGTTGGATATGGATTTGTTCGTATCCTATGGTTGAGTTTCGAGTGCCAGGAATTGCTGAAGCCTGCTGCAGCTTTTTTTCTTTCTTTACCGTTCTCTTTCTTTGCAAAAGTGTCCTTGCCTTTATCATCGCAGAAATCAGATTGTGTCGAAAAAGAGAAAAAGTCGCAGTTACCGCAAGGGAAAAGCAGTGAATGTGATAGCAACAAATCAGAATGTTATGCGAAGTGAGGCTAGCAGATAGCAAATATCGTATTTACTCGAATGCAATGCAAGTTTTTTTTTTCCAGATTTTCGATACCTAAAGTTGACCCTCTTGTTAAAATTGAATACTGAAATTTAAATTGTCTAGAAAGTGCCGTAAAGAACACAATTCTTTTATTTTTGTTTAATTTTTTCCTGGAAAGTCATGCCTCGCATTACAATCTTGACTGCACCACAAAGAAGTAAATATGGCAACTCATTTTACATCAAACCGAGTGCAATGTTTTCAAGTGCCAGCGTAACAAAAGGTGCCCGCCGCTCTGAAGAAATGTTTGGGATGTGGGACACTGTTTAAGATATGGAAAAAAGTTCTAAAAAATTCACTGCATATTCACGGAGTGAATGATGATAAGTGCGGCGAAACTTTGCGGGCTCTCAGCCCGTCCTTTCATCCGTCTGTTTGTCTGTTCCTTTGCCATCATATCGAACTCCTATCAAACTAAACCACACGCTACACGCGTTCATGCCATGTAGTGATCACTTCACGTACAGCAACATCTCAGCGTCATCTAGTGAACATTTTGAGAAGTAAGTACGGAGGAGGGACTGGGCCATAGCGTGTGGAGCTTCACCCCTAAAACATAGAACAAAGTATGGTATACGGCACTATATTGACCCTGTATGCATGCTTCTGTGCTCCAGGGAACTGGCAGACGTACACGTTTGATGAGAACAGCACAGGCGTGTCCAGGGGCCTGGAGATGTCACCGGACACCAAGATATTCCAAATGATGTTCGACAGCAAGTGGTAAGCCTGCTTCCAGTGCAGTTCCCTTCGGTGATTGTGTGTGCCTCCCTTTGCCTAGTAACAATTCATATTTAAGTTGACGTAAACAACTGTGTTCAAGAATATGTCTAGCATGTAACGAGGCTTGGCAAGCAGCCAGGCAACTAGCGTTATTTTCAGTTAGGCCTAACATAACTCTTGGCTCAGTTAACAATTTAGAGCAAGCAACCTTGTCTAAAGCTATGCCAAACATATAACTAGGCTTAGCACGGAGCTAGGTCTAATACACAACTAGGCTTTGTGTCCGGTTAGGCCTAGCATGCCACTGAGCTCAGCAGACAGTTGTAACTAAATGTTGCCAACCAACAACAGCTTCATGTCCCAACTGTCGTGCAGGGAGACGTCGTCTCACAGTAGCTCAAGCTCGAGCTCCACCACTATGCTCGACAGTCCCGCAGCTTCCGCCGCAGCACCCTCTCACGGCGGCACATGCCCGATCGCCATGGGCTTCAGTCCAGCCCCCGGCATGACGCCCTGTGTGACCACCACGGAGGCGTCTTCCTCTATCGCCATGGCAAGCAGCTCGAAGCTCCGCCCCTCCCCTCATCATCCCCAGCACCGTTCACACCACCACGCCCAGCATCATTCGCAGCAGCAGCAACATCAGCAACAGCTCCTACAAGTGCAGCCGTCATCCTCGTCGTCGCTTCAGCAGTATTCTCATCAACCTCAGCACCGCCATCGCCGGCGCGGTCACCACACTGGTCCCCGTGGTGACGACATTGTAGGGGGAGTGCCGTCTACGCTGGATCTTTCGCTCCCGTCCGGCATGGGGGCGGCGGCCCTCGGGCTGCGTCGGGGCGGGGCTACGTTGCTGGAGAACCGGTTCGAGTTTGGTGCCGCCGGTGAAGGGGCTGGCGTCCGGTTTGATGGTTCGCGAGGTAGCAGCGGTCCTGTTCTCCTGGCTGAGTCCCTCCTCAGTCGCATGGCCATGGCAGCTGCAGCAAATGGCGGTGGCGTCGGGCCTGCGACGTTGTCGCAGACTGCATCTTCACAGGTGTGGTAGTTTTGTTGATGAAAAAGAAAAGATAGTGAATTGAGCTGGACTGTTGAGAAGGTTAACCTGAGGGTCTAGTTGATTTATTCTGTAAAAAAAAAAGTAAATGGGAATCTATCTTGGAAGGGATGTCACAATAGAAGACTCGTGTAGAGATTTTGCAGATGATTGCTCGATTGTGGGCTCCACCTTTACTTGCATCTTCCTTTGGTATGTGCGTCTTATGTTCTATGCATTAATTTCCTTTACAGAGCTTGACATAAAGGTGGGTGGGTGGGACATAAGGGTGGGTGGGACACTAAAGGCAAGTGACGATCTATGTCAAAGTGAAAGTCAATATATGACAATGTCTCAGACAGTAATAATATCAACTACAGTGCCTTACTTACCTAGAAGTTAAAATAAATGTATTAAAAGACGTGCGCCACGAGTGGGACATTTGCGAAATGATCCCGATGACGTAACAGTGTTTGGGTGCAATTAATCACTAGTAATAAAACTGGCTGCAATAAAATTAGAAGTTTCCGTGCATCAAAAGAAGTAATAAAATGCTGCTTGTCTGTTTCTGCTTGATATATAGCAAAAAGAACTGCCTGACGTTACTGTGGGGAATGGCGCGAGTGGTTCAAAAAAAAGTTCAGTTTTGGCCAGCCAGGCTGGATTGGTGGGGCCATCTAGCGTGCCCAGTTGAACCAAGCAGGAAAAACTATAGCCTTTGAGATTGCAGAATATTGTTCGACGGCTGTTGTTGCTACTGTGGCATCCACTACTTTAGCTCCACTGCTACTAGTTTCGGCGGCCATGTAGTAAAGTCGAGCAATGTTAGGTGCGGAAACAGTGACGTCCAAGAGATCGCTCTCACGGGGGTGATTTGAAGTGCGCCAAAGCGATGCGGGCCATTGAAACTTGGATTGATTTAAAAATAAGCGTTTACTTGGCACAAAAGTAACAGCTCGAAGAATAGTATGGAAAGTTTGGCTATTTGGTACTGATGCATTTTTGGTTACAGTGTGAAATCAAAGACAAAAAACAGAAGGCACACTGGCAGCGCCCGTCTGTGTTCCTTGCGTCTTCCGACTTCCTCAGTTTTATGCTGTAGCCAAAAATGTCACAGTAAAAGGTTTCAGGACCACTTTTTGAACAATCGATGTTGACTTACTATTTATCTTTAGTGTCCTTTTGAAATGAAGACAGAAGAGGCTTGACACACACAATCATTGGGACATACACAGCTAATGTTCGTCAAGCCCCTTCTCAGTCTTTGCCCTATGCACATTCACCCTGAGCACAATTAGAAACAAAATTTCGTTCGGTGTCGCATCCTAATACTTTGTTTGCAGGAAGGGCAGATTTTTTGTAATGTCGACACGCGTACTCGGTCATGTTCTTTCTTCATTGACCATTTTTCACAGTCTAAAATGAAGAAGCAATCTATGAGCTCAACGCGGGGCTACGTGTATCTGAAGGTTCTCGAATGTTTTAGCTGATCAGGATAACCTTGCATGCATGATGGGCATAGCGGTGTATGACTGAGAACGTACGTGAGTCTGAGCAAATACGCTGGGAAGTACCGTGTTGTGCGTTTAAAGAGCTGACGTGTCTCACTTGTATAATTGAGTTTTGAACAATCATAAACTGGATTTACTGCGGTCGTGGGGAGAGTGTTACTTTTTTTTTCTGGAAGCTTGATAATAGTAGTACCAGAAGTCTGTTACTACACTTGATGATTGATAGAGGAGCTAAAGCTAACATTTCAAAGGGGTGCAGATAAATTTTTGAAGTTGAGTTGATTCTGTCGTAGAAATCTCCTGTGTACAAGATGCCTTTGAGCAACTATGAAGCTATGTAAATGCTGGTAACGTATTTTGTATTGGCATTACAGTTGTTTTTCTCACAGTGAACCTACTGACATCTGTGCTATCAGCACGTCAGGCTATAGTAATAATTCTGGTGGCATCACTGACCAGTATGGCTAGTAGGGCGACTGCTTGTGTGTCACCGCTGGAGCCACTAAGTGAAGCAGCTGCAGTAACGTTGCATTATCTCACTCAAGCATGTGACGAGACGCTCATACCGTGTAGTGACATCAAGGTACAGTAGGAATGCTCGGCGGCAACTTTTCTTGGCACTGAAGGGAAAGCTACGGAGGCAGAGCTTCTGCACAAGTATCACTACGCGAAGTAGTCCGACTTGGCACCAGTCTTGTATCGCTGTGGAAAGTGACGGGGGTGCGCCGTCAGCATTTCTTGTAGACGCAGACGCAGCGTAGCTTTTCGGGTACACGTAAAAAGGTGGGACTTTCGTGCGTGTTTGAAACACGAAGTCACGACGAATAAATTGAAAGAAATATGACTGCCTGTGTGCTGCGTCCTGTCTCAAACTGCTCCATGTAGAAGGTAAAAGTGGGACTTCAAATTTAACGTGGAACTACATTGACTGGCGATAGGATGCATGCAGTTTGACTCTCTAGCCTTTGCTTCTATGCCAAGAAAAGCTGTTGCCAAGTTTAGTTCTGCAATGTATTTTGATCTTCTTTATCTTCTTCATACCTTTCCTTTTAAATATGTCTTTATTTTTCTCTTACTGTACTTGTTCTCTTGCCAATCCAAGTTGTTGCATCCCATGCCAGACAAATCGGTGCTGGAGGAGAGCACACGTGCAGCACCAGCTGCAATTTCGTGCTAACGCCATGCAGCCTGAACCAATGGTGTAAACAGCTCCGCTGCTAAAACACAGAGTAATTAATTTTACAAAGTGCGCTCACACTAATCGGTAAGCTTGCTAGGCTGTTGAGGGAGTGGAGTTTCGTTTGACACACACAAAAGAAAACATCTGAATATTTTTGCGTCAGTGCAGTCACAGGATGGCACCGTTGTTTGCGCGGTCTCGCAGGACACCGAGCTGGACTCGACGTGTCACATGCGGTTTGTGGGCAGTGGGACGCTGCGGGGCGGCAAACCGCGCCACTACTACCGCTTCCGACTGCTGCCTTGCAAGTCCATCAAAGTTGGGTTTGACCGCTTGGCCCTCATCACAGTCCTAGACAGGTTGGTGGGTTTTTCTTTATTGAAGGGAAAAGACACGAGTGGTAAGAATGTTCTTTGAACGGGCTCTGCAACACTTTTCCAAGTAGCCGTGGAAGGAGTTCACTAAAGCAGCTTATTGCCTCACGAATGAACCACTGTGAGAATTTTTAGAATTCGTCCAGTACGAACGGAGCTACAAAGCTTTTCCGCAAGCAGCAATTTTTCTTTTCTCTTGTTCTGAAGGAAGTGTCACCACTTAAGCAGGGAGGAATGCCACGGTGGGAGCAAGGTATGCCATGTCATGCATGCCTTGTGACTTTGAGCACTTTTTCGTCTTTTTTTTTGTGAACATATGGCTTTTCAGCATGATCATGAATGAACACGTCATAGCCTCCTGTGGCGGCCTCAGTAACTCCCAACCCTAACTTCATCTCTAGACGACAATGGTCAGTAAGATCTCATGATTGACTTGTCCTTCGGTTCAAGCAAGTGCAAGCATTTAACTCTCGCTAGCTCAGGCATACTTGGCCGCACCCTGGGCGAACATATTTTTTTGCCTGCAAAACGCACAAAGTGTACAGGAAATTCAAAACTAAACTCAGGGTGCCAGTTATACACATGTTTTGGTGGTTTGCACAGCAATCCTTCAGAGTAATGAAAAGAAGGCGACCTTGCATTAGTATGTGTGTAAACAAAATTGGATTAAGAAGATTTATTGCTGTTGGTGTCAAAAGGACAGGTTTTGGCCATGTTGCCATGGTTTTTTTACCAAATATGGCCATGTGGCCACTTGACCACGCATCTGCAGAACCCGGCAGAAAATTTGATTGAACAAGATGAGCAAGGATACGTCATCAGTGCCAAATATAAAAGTGTCACTTGAGATGTAAGTTGACTTTCACCATCCCTGAAAGCTACAGTATAAAGAGAAAAATCAAGTTTCATGTTTGTTCATTGTGATCACGTGGCAAAACCGAAACGGCAATAGGGCATTGTACTAGACTTTGGATGCACTGAAGCTAGAAATCAGTTCTGTTTATTTCTGCAAGAAGTTAACGCCATCAAAATTTTATGCTTATTGTATGTCCTAGGAGTTGGCACCTCCCTATGAGCATGCATCCTCATTTTGGTGCGAAATTTCAAACGGAAGATTGAATCTTGTACCTGTACTATACAGTGGCGCAAGGGTACGGGGGAGCTGGAGCATACCTCCCACCCCCTTCTAAAATTTTCATCTGCTCTCCCTTTGCTATCTATGAGCAAACTTAGTAGAAACACTATGCCTAAATTTTTCGCCTCTCAGTCTGCCCCTCCCTCCCGGAAACATCTCGCTTGTTGGGGGTGTCCACGTCCGCTGCGGTATAGCAGTGGTTAAGCAGAGGTGGAGGTCGCGGGTTCTATCTCTGCCACAGCGATCAGACTTTGGTGGATCCAGATGTTAGGGGCCCATGTTCTGTGCGATGTGAGTGTAGGTGAAAGAACACCTGATGATCCAAATTTTCGAAGCCCTCCACTATGCCATTTCTCATAATCATATGGTGGTTTTGGGATGTGAAACCCCACATATTGCTATTATTATCGTGGGTGCCCCTTCAGCAAAAGAATCCTGGTCTCACCCATGCTAGGGCAAAAGCCTTGCAGGTTGGAATAAGCCACCGTACTTGAATGGCAAAATCCTTCAAAGGGTAAATTGTGGTAAGCCCATTGCTCGCTGCTCAGGAACCTGACAGTGGTGGAGAACGTCCTGTCCATTGTCCTGGCTGTCCTGGTGGCTGTCCTGGGCTCCCTGTGTCTCTCCCAAGGCTTCTTCCAGGACATCTACAGCTTTCTTTTCTGCTTCGTCATGGCCAGCTGCCAGTACTGTCTGCTCAAGGTGGCTGTCCTGTGGAATATTTTTAAATATTTATCTATTAACAAATAAGCTTTAAACAGTATGTAACCCAGATTTTATGAACCGTTATTTGGGTCAGTATAAAAAAAAAAAGCTAGAATTGTGGAAAATTATGTAGTTAGCGCATACAAACAACTATAATCAAAACAAAATAAGCAATGAATTGTTAATTAACTACGAAGAAATTGTTGATCTTGTGTGGAGCTTGCCATATTTACTAAATTTCACATCAATGTTTACATGCATTGACTAATTATTGAGTGATGTTGGAAAATAGTTCTGTGTGCTGTTATACAATGCAGCGAAATTTCATGCAAAGATTACTACGATGTCCTCGCCTCATCGTACTAAATATTTGGCATACTATGGCTCCTTGCCTTATGAAATTCAGCAAAATTTTTTTGTCATTGTTTAAAGGGTCTGTAAAATAGTTAGGAATAGATCAGTTTACACAGGTTAAATATTTTTCCCCATTTTTTATTTTAACTAGTCTGGCTCAGTGTCTATAAGTGTTCTGTGGAGGAGACATGAAGAAAACATCATTATTGAAAGCAATATTTTTATAAGTAAAAGTTACTGATCTTATAATGAAAAAAAAAAAAAACTCTGAATGTATTTTCCCCCCTGATCATTGTCTGTAGTGGCTTAAAGGTTAATTTGCATGAAACAATAAAACATATAAGTAAGTAAATGAATAAATAAATAAGCATTTATTGTACAATACCTTCACGAATATAAACAGAACGATTTAGGGCTTAGTAATGCTGTCATTATCAACGTCAGAATCATGTTTGGCGTTGTTTTTCACCGTTTTCAGTTCGGGTCATATCAGTGTAATTTCAACTTGAGCACAAAGATCAAAGCCAACATTATCTTTAGAGACCAGATTAGTTGCAATTATAAGTGTGAGAATATTGAAACTTTCAAATATATTTTGAACAGTGTTTGCTATTTGATTCGATTTGCATTGGAATTTCACTATGCGAGGTATTCGAACTTCTGGAAAGTAAAAATAACAATTTACAAAATCGGTGTGCAGAGCACTTGGTCTTGCATTTTGGGGCGCCTTCATGCAAAACTGCTAGCCTCTTTCACTGGTGTTCTTCCACTGGTGCCTAAAATAGCGGCGCCGAGCTGAACCATTGCGGAGCCATAAAGTTTTTGGAATATGTTATAACTTTGACGACCCCCTGCAACCTTTTTCCTGTACTTTTCCTGTGCTGTTTGCACAACATGACGCGGCTATCTCAAGCAATCATGCATACCAGTCGTAATGCTAAGGAATTTCATGTTGCATTTTAATCTACAAATGCTGTACATATTGCATGAATCCTCGCTGGATTAATTAATGAATTGGTCAATTGTGAGGGCTTGATCTTAAATTTATCTTAACATCTTACACTTGTGGTTAATTTTCTTGCTGGCCTATCCTGTTAATAATTAATACAATTAATTAATGAATTGGCCAATTGTGAGTGCTTGCTCTGTCATTTGTCTTAACATCTTACTTTTGCGGGGACTACACTCGGCAGGTATGTGTTTGTTTTGTCACAGTTGGGCCTAGTTGATTCTTAACTGACCCATGTTTCCATGTCAATATTTTAAACTTTTGTTGTCTCTATGTATGGTTTGATCTCACATCGAGCCACTTGTTCAAGTTGTCGGTGTCAATGATGCTAAGCATTCTGTATCCCCGAAGATCTCAAGATAACTAGAATCTTGCTGTTCGTCATTGTTCATTTATCATATCCCAACTGCAGTGTGCTTGTCCCAACGACCGATAGTGGCATGTTACCTTGCTGTACATGTTTATTAGCGTGAAAATATTTCTTTCCACAACATCTTTGTATTAGATGTTTGCCTCAATAAGTGTCATCTGTCCTTTCAGAGTGTTCAACCAGATGCTGCCTCTCCGACCCACGTGAGTTATTGCAACTTGATTCATCAAGAAAAAAATGGTCGCATGTCTAGAGGCGCAGTACGAGATATGGATGTCATCTGGCAGTAATGTTGAGAAATAAAAGCTTGTGCAGAATGCAAAGTCACAGGTGGGTGGCAGCACCCTGTCGTTTTAACGAAGTGTAAGAAACACTCGTCACATTGTCAGCGCAGCGTAAGAAACACTATGGTCTTTAGAATTACATATATATGCATTTTTTAAGAAAGAAACACACTACCTAATACTTACGTATTGATGTTGTGCCTCAGCTATGCATAGTATGTGCTTTTTGATAGACAATGTTTATAAGTGCAAGCGCAGCCACCAGATCAAAATGGCTGGGCATTGAGCAAGAGCCTAAACTTTCACCGAGTGGCCGAATCGTTTTGAGGGACTGACAGGCAGGCAGAAAGAAAGACAGACAGACCAAATTTTCTGTACTGAAGTATCTCAAGAAAGATTATCGTCTTTAAAAACTGCATACTAAGCCTGTTCAAGGGTTGACATGTTGCTCGTCAATCTTGACCTCCTTTGTTCTTTAATTGAAGACTTGAGCCTTGTAAGCTTGAAGAAGAGTACCGGAAATTTTTCATGCACCCTGTGTAATTTACTTGAAAACTTGTTGAAAAACCATTTCGGGATCCACGAAATCGACTTGTCGTGGTGTCATTAACCCCTTAACCATTTTTTGAAAGTTTTTCTGTCTTGGTATTGAATGTTTTGCTTCTAAGAATCATGTTTTGATTGAGAAAATAAATGTATGTAATAAGTCAAATTAGCATAATGAAACTTATTGTTCCATGCCCTCGTAATGTCTTCTATGATTTGCCAAATAACGTACAAAACTGGTGAATACAATACGTCACGCCATCATGTGGTGTTACATGAATTGCTTTACCGGGGCACTTAGTGCTTTTTCTAACTAGATGTGACCATGCTTAACCCTTTCCCTAACTGGTTGTGACCAGTTGCTTAGCTCTTTTCTTAACTGAATGTGACCAGGCACTTAGCTCTTTTCCTAACTGGATGTGACCAGGTACTTAGCCCTTTTCCTAACTGTATTTGACCAGCCACTTATCCCTTTTTCTAACTTGATGTGACCAGGCGCTTGCCTCTTTTCCTAACTGGATGTGACCATGCTTAAGCCTTTTCCTAACTGGTTGTGATCAGGTGCTTAGCCTTTTTCCTAACTAGATGTGACCAGGCACTCAGCCCTTTTTCTAACCAGATGTAACCAGGCACTTAGCCCTTTTCCTAACTGGATGTGACCGGGCACTTAGCCCTCTTCCTAACTGGATAGGATCATGTTACCGGGCACTTAGCTCTTTTCCTAACTTAATGTGGCCAGGTGCTTAGCCCTTTTCCTGTGTTTGACCAGGCCTTTAGCCTTTTTAACTAGACATGACCAGGCACTTAGGCCTTTTCCTAACCTGATGTAACCAGGCACTTAGCCCTTTTCCTAAGTAGATGTGATCAGGCCCTTAGCTCTTTTGTTAACTAGATATGACCATGCTTAACCCTTTTCCTAATTAAATGTTACCAGGCTTCAATTTCCACAAGAAAAAACGACGATATACCAAATTTACCATGAATCCTTTGCTCAATTTGTAAAATTTGTTTTTCTGCATGAAATGATACCAGTCTTTCAATTCAATGAGATTCCTTTATTTCAGCATTATGCAGAAACAATCGGAGGGTAGCTTCACTGCATAGTAATTCGATGAAAGTAGGCAGTAAAGTGAAAGCCAGGACACAAATGGCACAGCATGAACAGATGTGTCAATCTAGCATCAGGAAACACAACTATGACAAATGTACTCGTCATTCGTTACATGTGGCATACAGTGTCCTAAAATTGACTAGAGAAAACTCCAGCACTGCGGTTAATCAGCCACCATGGGAATGGCGGGTAGTACACAAATTTGTGTAGTCTTCATGCTTGCGGGCTTCAAATTCACTTGTGGCTTTCTGTATCATTGTGTTTCGGTTTTGTTTTAAATAAAAAACTAACCATTGTGAACTTTATGACTTGGTTTAAATTGGTGAGCCTAAAAGGTAAATGTGGCAAAGTGTGACTGCTGAACATTTGTTAATTGGCGTCCCGTGGCAATGCGACTCCATGCCCTGTGAAGCCAAAGGAAGCCGGAAGTACAAAGAATAGACAAATTTGTGCACTACCAATCATTCCCATGTTAGCTGTAGCACCCTGCGTTGCAGCTCTGATAGACACTAGCGCCAGAGTTCCCTCTGGAGTATTAGTAGGAAGCTCTATCACATGTGGGACTTATTTTTTTCTTAGCGGTTGTAGTCATCATCAGTTATTTTTGAACAAAATCTCATGATTTTGATACTCGGCAGTGGGAGGGAAAGAGTTGATGTCAGTCATCGTTTGTCTCGCAGGGGTACAACCGGGTTGTCTTGTACAGCCGTCCTGTCTACTTCTGCCTGTGCTGCTCGATGCTCATGCTCGTGCAGTTCCTGCTTGACTCCAACATCGAGTACCCGCAGGTCACCCTGTACGGTGTGCGTCTTGTCACCGATGCAGCAGTTGCGTGGGCGCGAAGCTTCCTCATAGGTGGGTGCGAGGGTGTGTTGGTCATGTTCGTTGCCTATTGTCTACGCGCCACAGTGGTCCAGTGGCAAAAGCACTCGGCTGCTGACATGCAGGTCGCGGGATTGTATCTCGGCCGTGGCGGCCACATTTTTGGAGGAGGCAAAAGTGCTTGAGTCCCGTGTGCTTAGATTCAGGGGCACGTTAAAGAACCTCAGGTGGTTAAAATTTCCAGAGCCCTCCGTTATGGCGTCTCTCACAATCATAAGATGATTTTGGGATATTAAATCATAAAAATTCTTGTCATTGCCTATTCTTATTGTACTGAAAGGGGCCCTGCAGCACCTTTCCAGGCATTTGTCTAATCACGTCATTACGAGACTTTATTACCTCGCAAATTGACTTCTGCAAAATTTTTTTAGGGTTCGTCTGCTACAAGTGGGCTTACAGAGATTTGCCGGAAGCTTCAAGCTCTTTCTCTTTCCTTTCGTACCAGCGAGCACTGTTAAAGCTACGCAGGAAGAAGGAAGATGGGGGGGGGGGGGGTCAAGAACATGGGTGTGTTTATAAACGTGCACAGTGACCTCGAACACTTCCTTTTCCTTTTTTTTCGAACGTGCAGCCTATTTACAGTGTGATCACGAGAGCACACACGGGCACGTGGCAGCATTCTGCGACAACCATGATAACTATGCAGCGCACGATGCTTGAATTGGTCAATGGCTGTGAACTTCAGGCCTATGGTGCAGTAATTCTTTGGAATTCTTTGGAAATTCCAGGACACGTATGGCACTATGACGTTTTGCTAGCATGTTCTCGGGAGCCTTGGCTACTGATTGGCAGTGTTTTTTTTTTCTGATATGCTGATTTAGGTTGTGACTATCTGCTTTGAAAAAGATTTTGCACCCAAAATTGTGCATGATATGTTTAATAATATATGAGCTACATATTGTACTACAAAGACAATTGCATACTTGAAGTTGGCATATAAATATATAAGAAGCTTCATCTAAACTGATGAATAATTTTTAGAAAAGATTTATGTGTAGTATACCCTGTTGATTCGCTTTGATAATTGATGGTAGTCAATTCCTTCCAGCTACACTTCTTTTTTTTTTCATGTGCTTCCTTCTTTGCAGTGTTCATCCTGGCATTCCCGGTGACCTTCAGCTTGGGGTTGCTGCCCCAGGTGAACACATTTGTGACGTACCTGCTGGAGCAGATTGACATGAACCTGTTTGGCGGTTCGGGTGAGTACGTGCCTGTTTCGACAAACCTTGACAGAATGTACCTAGATTTGCAGCACGAATGAACCCCGGTTCAGCTGAGATTGTTAACAAGTTTACTGGTGTTGCCTGGTAGTTTTTCAGGAAACAAGCTAACAAATTTTCCCATTTGTGCTAAATGCTTTTGCACTGCCAGCAGAATACAACTACCAAGTCAAGGCTGGGGGATCAAATCTCACCCACCATGGCTTGATTTTGATAGAGGTGGTACAGTGAAAGCTCGTTAATTCACACCTCATTAATTCGAAATTTTGGTTAATTCGAAATGGTCGCCGCAGTCCGGTCTGCAGTGCATAGGAGACCATGTGTAAAATGATTCGTTAATTTGAACAGAAATTGCTGCCTCTACGGACAAATTCGAAGCACGCGCCGCCGAGCGTCATCATCGTCAAACACTAGTGGAAGCTTTTACGGTCAAACGATAGGTGGCACGACCAGTTTTTTCGAGCTTCAAGTGGCCTCCGAGCAAAGGGCGAGCAAAGTATGGCCTCCAAAATCCAGGGAGCAATTTTTTTTTTTTTTTTCGTAGCCCTCCCGCTATCTCAGCGCCTGGCGCCACTTGTACGCGGGACCCACGGGACGCTGAGGAGTTGGCGGAGTAGTCCTAGCAGTCCTAGGCCGCTCCCGGCAGCGTCACTTTGTTCCTCGAGCACGTTGTTCGTTCACGAATGATTTTGTGCGCGGGCGACAGGAAGGACTTCGGCATTACGCTGCTCACTGCCATGCACATGTTGGTGCGCGCATGGGAACAGGTGACCGCGACCACAATCGCAAACTGTTTCCGCCACAGTGGATTTGCAGCTGGAAGTGGATTTGCAGCTAGAACAGGGAGCCGCAGCTGTGGCATTCAGAGAAAAGAAGCAGATGGTCATCACCGACTTTTTTGGCCAATAAATATTTTTCGTGCCCCCACCCCCGAAATCCACTCATTTTTGCTCACTTTCATAATTTCGAATTTTGTTTAATTCGAAATTGCTCAGCGTTCCCGTGGAATTTGGATTAACGAGCTTTTACTGTATGTCATAAGCCCGTGCACAAAAATTTAGGTGCATGGTAAAGAACACCAGCCAGTCAAAATTTTTAGAGCCTTTCATGACGGGATCTCTTATAATAATATCGTGGTTTAGGAACTTATATTCCAACAATTTATGATTATGACTACCAACTTAACATTTATCCTCGTGGGTTGTCGCAGGAACAAGTTTGTACAAGTGTGTTAGTTTTTTTCCTCAGTACAACAAAATGGTGTAATGCACAGGGAAGTCGGTTTCAAACCTGTCAAGTTTTTGAAGGAACTCGACTATCTTTTTTGTTAGTAGCAAGTTTTGTTAGGTTGCGAACACTCTTGCACATGCCTATTGAGTTATGTAAGTGGTTTTTTTGTAAAATTTTTCTGTGTAAAATTTTTACTTAGTTGAACACTTGTTTGTTTTAGCATTAGTCGTCTTCTGTCAATTGTTCTACTCCCCTCTTGCGAAGGGTCATGGAAATTGCGCGCAGTTAGTTTTAAAAAAATGGACGTTTCTGATGCATTATATTTTCCCCTCTTTTCTTATTGCATTTTCAGCGACCACTGGATTGGTGTCAGCCATATATTGTGTCTCACGAAGCCTGGCATTTGTGGTGTGCCTGTTCGGACTGGCCTACGTTGCACTGAAGGTAATCTTGTAACATACGTTATGTTACGGATTTCAGTATGTAAATCGACTTGTTGCATTGTTGTTCGAGTGCCGAATTCTTGAGCGTCTGAGTGTTCTTATGATAGGGTAGGTGGAACCATAATAGTGCTTTAGTCATATTTTAAGCATATTTTTTTTCTCTTCGAGCTTGAAAGTAGAGCTTTGTGCTTGAGCTTGTATTGTGCTAAGCATGTTAAAGAACATCAGACGATCTAAATTTTCGAAACCTTTCGCTACTGTGTCTTTTAAACATATTGCAGTTCAGGGATTAAAGATTCCCAGAGGTTATCATTATTTATGATGCTCATGTCTTTACTAAATTCAGTTAAATGCACAAATCACACTGAATCAGTAGAAGATGACAGTGTAGTTTGTCACAATGAGGGGGAATTTCAGACGCCTAAGATGCAATAAGAAAACCATAGAAGCTCAAGAAAAGAGCGTCATCTTTCAGCCTCTAGGTTCTTCTTGTGATGTCTTAGGCATGTGAAATTTTTTTATTATGATGTGCCAACTAGCCCACCAAAAGTACTCCGTAGTTTGTCACGTTCCTCATTCATTGAGAGATGCACCAGCTTTGAGTAGTGCACTATATCACATTACACAACTGCGTTCCTGTAAAACGTACTAATGGAAATTGATCTTCATAACACAAACCTCAGCTGCCTAAACCATCTGTATTTCGATATTGGAAACTGCAAACTTTTTCTCCGCAATAAATACTTCCTTTCAGATTAAGTGCTAGTTTATCTTTATGGGTCATGACACTGCCGTTTTGTCCGTGCAAATGTTTTCAAACAACAGGAGAAGTGGTCACAGAACCATCAAAGGTATATTTGAAAGGGCAAAGCTCAGTGCGGCATTAATGTATTGAAAGTAGCTGTGAATATTTCTTATGTGCAGTTGTCGCGGATCGAAACACACTTAACTTTTTTTTATGGTATTGACTATGAGCATTTCTTAAGATAATCGCATCAGGCCTCTACAAATATGATCGTTCAAAGTGATGTTAGCTCTGATTTAAGTGTTCCAATCCAAATCACACCAATATGACACAAACTAAACTCCCTGAAAATGGAATTGTGTTCATTACATAGCCCTGAATTATTGTGTACCTATCTGTGTGAGTACTCTACGAGTAACACAGTGTCCTATGCTCTGTTCTGGACTTTTTATGACAATGCTAGCGCTGTTTCATGGGGACCTTAATTTGGTATTGATTTTGTTCAGTATATCCAGATTTGGTCATAAATACGTGAATGTGATCCAAGACCTCCCTTGTGCACTGTTTCTTTCACAGGAGGGCCATAACCCGTCGCAGCACATCATGTTTTCCCTATTCTGCGGTTTCCTCGTCACCTCATGCTATCTGCTCAGTAGGAGTGCCAGTGATCCCACCATACTCTGGTAAGTCCTCATTCATTACTATGCGTTTGCTGAAGGGTAAAACACTGTGCAGTGAACGTTTTTATAAGCACAGGGGATATGTATGTGGCTTTTTGTGTGGCCCTTATAATTGCCACCTTATAAATGGCCTTTACTCTGTTGCTGTTGCATTCATTCTTTACTGGTCTTCAGCCTTGCATATGAAAAATTAATGTGTCGTTTATTCTGTGAACAAAAAAATTGCGAGTTGATCGAGTGGCTTGTCCTCACTTTTCCGAAATGGTTGTCTCAATTAGTTTGTCTTGTTGATTTGACAGCAAAGGTCTCCCTTCTGGTTAAATGAATGTCTTAGATATTGTACCAGGTAAAAAAAGAGGCAACCTGGCAACCTATGGAACGAGTACGATGGGTGGGTTGTAGTGCGACTTTGATCGATCGACATGAGCAGTCTCATGATTGCGACAGCGCCGTACTGTCGGTAGTTGAATCGGCTCAACAATGTAATCGAACGAGAGGGGCTTCACATAGGACTCAGTAGGGGCCTTTAATGCGGCAGTAAACTTGTAGAAAGGCTGGGAGCAGATGAGGTAATGCGAAGCCATATCAATGTCCCAAGTGTACGAAAATAAGTGGCCTCTCATATAATCCTCGATTAAGCATTCGTACGGGTTTTTCTTAAGCAAGTTTTTCACGCTTTATCTCGTCAAATTGATCGAGCATATTTTGTTTCTGTGTCTTTGTACCAACAGGAATCTTATCAAGCGCCACCTGTGGTCAGATAGCGCACCAACTGCCAATGCCACAGACAGCGCTCCTGAATATGTAGATCCACTGCCAGCAAAACTAGAAAAAACATTTGTGAGTGCATTATTTTTGTCGACAGCAGTGCCTAACTGTTTTATTTCTTGTCTTTTTATGTGTGAACTATCAATGTTGTTTTGCCTAGTGACGTCATTCGATGCACTCATAGTGCTTTGTTAATTTTTTTAAGCAGCACTTGCTCTTACATGGCTGTATTGAGCCGTTAAAACTGGGCAGTATTACAATTGTGTACTTAATACACTTACCTTCAGGCTTAAACACTAGGCTGCATGAAGTATGGAATAAGCAATGCAAAATTATTGCAAGGAACTTGAAAATATTTTTGATGATTGTCATGGTTCTAGTAATTCTATTTGGTGCAAATTTATTACTTCAAAGATGTGACTATAAGTTAGAATTGAAACTATTTAATAGGCTCCGCTATTTTGGTGCATAATTTTGAAATCCCATAACATAAATGAAAAACTGAATGACTGGGAACATAATAAAATCTGTATCCCTTCAGTGTAGCTATCTCTCTGCTGTGCCTTTTTGACTGTTTCAGAGGGCCAGGTTGAGGACGGACGCGATACACTGCGTCTTCGTGGCGATCTTCGTGTTTGCGGTGCACGTCAGCACGATGTTCTCGGCACTTCAGGTAAGCTTTTTCTTTCGCCGCTGGTCGGTACAGTGCCCTTACTTCTCAGTTCACGATTTTGAGGAAAAGGATGCACATTGCTGTTACGATGGACTGCCGATAAACGGAACCTCACAGGACTGGGAAACTACCTTCTATTTAACAGGAGTTCTGTTTATTGAGAGATAAAAATTCACGTGCAAAACGAATCATATGAGAGACAATTCTTCTATTTAAGCAGCAGATCTGTTTAAGTAATCATGTTTTCTTTTTTGAGAGCCTGCTTTCGGTACCTCCTTTGCACCCACCACGTTGGTCTATTGCTTATGGGGCTCAATATTGACTTGCTGGTTGCGGGCTCGCACCTCGGCTGTGGTGACTGCATTTTTGATGGAGGCAAGAATGTTTGAGGCTCATGCACTTGTATTTAGTAGCATGTTAAACAACCCCAAATGGTTGAAATTTTCAAAGCTCTCTACGACAGCATCCCTCGTAATCATATGAGGTTTTTAGAACGTTAAATTGTGATAAATAATCATATTATATCTTTTGCTTTTATTTTTTATATATTTCTTGTAAGTTGGTATTGATCAACTTGAATGTATCGTCTTGGTCCCTGTCTTGCCCCTGTTCGAATGCCTGTTTTTTGTTTTTGCATGACGTTCACTGGGACTAGTTTAACGTGTTACCTACCTGCTGTGTATGTGTTAATGTGCCGCAGCCATACCTGGAAATGTTGCTTCACCTTACGGCCGTCGTGTGGGGTCTGCTGCTGCACTATGTGCTGCCCCAGCTGCGAAAGCAGTTGCCCTGGCTCTGCTGTGCTCACCCCATCCTCAAGTCGAACGAGCACCAGCAGTTCGAAGTGCGCGGTCAGTACGGCACTTCTCTAATAGTGTGTGCCACTCACAATCCTGGAAAAACAGACTTTCTATGTAAATCATGAAGAAATATGAGCTAGTTTCTCGTGTGAGTGCTTGTGCATCACTAAAGTGCGAAAGAGTGACCAAGGAACGCTTACAAACAGGACAAGCACTTGTCCTGTCTGTATGTGTCTCTTGGTTAATATTTTGCGCTGACACGATGCATAAGTGTTTTAATGGGAAGCACTCTTCTCCCATGGTAGCCAAACAAACTTCAGATACATTTTCCTGTACCCTCCAGTACAGAAAAATATATTTTTTGTTGCTATTCTATTAAGCTAATCTGCAAAATAGGCCAGTTTGAAGGTGCCTGTTTCTGGTATTACAGTAAAAGCTCGTTAATTCGACACCCGTTAATTCGGAAATTCGGATAATTCGGACGGCTCTATTGGTCCCGGCCAAAGTGCATGTTAATCTATGGGACCAAACCTTCGTTATTTCGTCGGAATTCGGCTCTGCACCGCTTAATTCGGACAAATGCTGATGGCTGCTGCTACACAAAAGTGTGATAAAGCAGCGCTGGCACCACTGGAGTGAAACCGAAACCTGAGTGGCATCGCCATCATCATCAACTAGTGGAGGCGATCGCAGCGTCACCGAACGTCGGCGTCTTCTTTCTTCTCCACTGAGCGCCTCCGACGCCATTTTCCCTTGTGTTGTCGTGTCGGAACCATCTCTTCTTGCGGAGTTCTCTTTTTCTTTTATTGTGACCGTATTTGCATGCCACCACCATCGTGCGCTACAGTGATGGCAACGCCGAAAAAGCGGCAGAACTACGACGCGAAGAACTTGGCGACTAAAGTGGAAATTTTGGAAGGACTGAAGAACGGCGAATCGCGACAGCAGGTTATGACCAAGTACAATGTGAAGTGGAGCACGTTGGGAACGTACGTGAAAAATGAACAACAGATTCGACAAGCCTTCGACAGCGAGAAGTTTCATGTCTCTAGTAAGCGGTTGCGAACCGCAGCTCATCCCCAGCTCGAAGAAGCTTTGCTCTGGTGGATTACTGACTGTCGCAACGCGCATCTGCCTTTGAGCGGACCTCTCATCATGGCGCAAGGTGAGAAGTACGCTGCAATGATGAACATTGAATCGTTCAAAGCGTCAGAAGAATGGTTTGCAAGGTTTTGAGAGAGACACGAACTTGTCTTCAGGAGTGTGTGCGGCGAAAAGGCCAGTGTTGACGAAAGCGTGAGCACCGAGTGGAGAAATGTGAAGCTGCTGGAGCACATCGCCGCATATGAACCACGTGACGTGTTCAATGCAGATGAAACTGCTCTATTTTTCAGAGCTCTGCCCGACAAGACGGTGACTTTCAAAAGGGACGCGTGCATTGGTGGCAAGAAGTGCAAGCAAAGGATAACTGTGCTTCTTGCCGCCAATATGACTGGCACGGAGCGCTTGCCACTACTTGTCGTCGGGAAGGCGCTTAAGCCACATTGTTTTAAGAACCTGAAAAGCCTTCCTGTCGAGTACACAGCGAACTTGAAGGCATGGATGACATCGGACATTTTTCGCGGCTGGCTGCAGCAGTTGGACCGGCACTTCACGTCGAAGGACCGCAAGATAATTATGGTTGTTGACAACTGCACTGCCCATAACTGTACAGTCGAACTGAAGAGCATCAAAGTAGTTTTTTTGTCGCCCAACACTACGTCTGCTCTTTAGCCGATGGACCAGGGTATCATTCACTACGTGAAGTCGAAGTACCGCGAGCTACTGCTAGAGCGAATGATCCTATGGTCAGAAGCTGGAAAGTTGTATCAAGTGGACTTACTCGGCACAGTGCACATCATCGCCCACGTGTGGAGAAACACTCCACCGCAAGTCATCGCCAACTGTTTTCGGCACAGCGGTTTTGTGAGGCCCGAGCATGCAGCAGTAGCTCACGATGGCATCGAGGAGGTGTCAGCCGAGTCCAGCGACGATGACTGCCCGACTTTCGATGCTGTCCTTTCCACAGATGTGACCTTTCAGGAATACATCGCGATTGATCATGGTGTCGCCACGAGTGGTCTCCTGACCGATCAAGAGATTATTAATGATTTCACGGGCGCCCATGAAGACCACGATTCTGACGAAGAATCATGCGAGGAGATACAGCCGCGACCTCATCGCACCTCACCGGAAGTCTCAGAGGCGCTGTTAATATTAGAGGACGCTTGCCTGAACACTCCCGACAGCTTGCGTGCTGTTGGCCATTTGGAACAGTTAAGAAAAATTGTGATGTCAGCCGGAATCTGCGCAAAAACGCAGACAACAGTTACAAAATACTTCAACAAATAAAGGTATGCTTCTGCAGCTTGATTTTAAATGTTGTTTTCCCTGTTCATTCGTTAATTTGGCATTCGGTTAATTCGGACAGTTTTTCCTGTCCCGTGAAATCCGAATTAACGAGCTTTTACTGTATTTCATATTGGCTTCTGCATAAGTGTTTTTGAGCATGTGGTACATGTCAATGCTTCTGAACCAATAAAACCTCTTTAATGCTTTATGTTCTGATTGCAGAGCCGGCCCGAGTGATGTGGTTCGAGAAGCTGCAAGTGTGGATGTGGTTCATTGAAAAGAACATCATCTACCCTCTGCTTTTTCTCAGTGCCGTGAGCACCAGCACACCTGACATCATCAACCGCTTCGGTGTCGCGTGAGTTTCCAATGTTTCCATTGCCGTAAAATCTTAAGGAGTACCCTAAAATCCCAAACAAGCACCCCCTTCCCATTTTTGGGAAATTCGAAATACGCTCCTGTGATCTAGCAAGCAGGCCCCTTCTTCTTTCATCATTTTTTTAACCTCTTCTCTACTGCAGAATCCCACAGCAGTGGTTTTTAGGAAGCCTAAGTTCTGCAAGTGTTTAGATATGTGCACGATTTTTTATACTTCTTCCTTTTAGTTATCTAAAGTTTTGGAACATTTGAGAGCGTTTTCTGCCTTTCTCATAGCACATGAAATTTCACGCAAGGATTCTGTACAGTGCAGCAAGAACAGTAAATTCAGGCAAATTCAATAGCACATTTCATTGGAAGTGTAAGTGAGTAATCTTTTTATAGGCTCTTGAGGTGCCATCTTGAATTTCAGTTCGTGATCGAGCGAGGGCCTCCCTTAAACCTTGTCCAATTATTTTTCACCGTAAGGGGGCCTGGTGCTGGCTCAGTATTTTAAGGCAGTTATGTGGCACTTCTCAGCCTGTCGCTGTCACTTGTGTCTCTCCCTCTCTTTAAAATGTGCCTTTGCAGTGAGAAGTTTCCAAGCTTCTCATAGTATTGCATTCCAACAGTAGAGCTGCTTGTTCTCCCTAATGTTTAATAGGGTTCAGGAATCTGTGCTCGTTATAGAGTTTTATGAATGTTGTATCAAGCTTTTAGAAGAAGTAAACAAACAATATTTCGTAACAATATGACTATATGCTGGTTGAAAAGTTTTCATGCACTTATTGAAAAGTGAAAAAAATGTGTATAAAACTTAGACATTTGCACAGAATTAAAGTATATTCAAGATGTTCTTTGTGCAGGGCACAGGGAGATAGCATCTAATACACTTGCACTTAGCTGGCTTTTACAGAGTTAAAAATTATTGTATCTTCATCTTTTTGCTCTATTTCTTTGTGTCAATCCTTTTTATATCAATCAATCAATCTCCTAATCAAACAAAGAATCATTATATTTATTAGATACAACACAGCTCTTTGACTAACCTGTATAACGCTGTCCTCCGTCCACACTGCACTCCCCTGGACGCAGATGTTGGGGCGGTGCCAAATAGGTCATGTCTTCCCTCGCTGTGCGCACGTGTTGACGTCACTCTCTCCCTAGCCTGTCGCCGCTTGTCACGTGTCATCTCTCTCGCTTCACCCTGTCCACCGCTCGCAACGTTCGAGCACACATCGAGTGGAAACACTTCTTCTGCTCGTTTATCTGCCATGAAACTAACACGAAACCCAATCTGCCTCCCGTGTCCTTGTGTTTCAAAGAAACATTTATTTGAGTAAAGGCTACACGAAGTTTCGCTTCAAACCGTTCTTCCAGTATCCGCATCGACGCCTGTTTCAGTCGTGTTAACAGCTTGTGCACCACTGCTGCTTCGCAACCTATTGTGGTTCCCTTCAGGGAGGTGGTCCATACATTTAATCTTTCTACCTTTTTCTCTCTGTGCTTAAAGCCGCTAGCAGTAGCCTGCATTGATGGAGTGAAATGTCAGTATATTTTTCATCCTTTCGTTCAACTGTCTTACTTTGATCAGTGCTTCTTTGTATTATTTTACAGTTATTGTCACTTTGTCTTGCTCCTGTGTTACTTTTTGCCTAAATATCTGAATAGCTTATGCTAATCATTTTTTTACAGCGAGCTTTGATTACTTTGCTGTTTTTAATATTTTTATTTTTTTGCTGTTAAGTAGTGTTTTTTTTACATAGTAATGAGGTCCCATTACAGTGCTTGAACTATGGGACCTTTTTTCTGTACTATTATGTCTCAATTCTGTACATATACTCACTACTGAATAAACAAACTGTCCTATACCCATCACTCAATCAATCAACCAATCAATCAATCATGCCAAGGCAGTTTAGTGTTCATCGCTCTTCTTTCTCCCTGTGCTTCATGTCACCGATGGTGGCTACCGAATACGCTTGCACATAGCGCACATTCATGGAGTAAATTTTCTACAAATTTTTTTATCTTTTTGCTCAATTCTTCTACACTTAGACCTCAATATAACAAACCCAGATGTAATGAAACTTTGCATATAACAAAGTAAATGTAGAATAGCCTGGCAGTCGATGTAGTCTTAGTAATATAGCTTTATGACAATTTTTCGGATATAGCAAACTTATTATTATGGAGGATGCACTTTGGCGTAATGCGGTTTCATGGTATTTTAGTCAGCCAAACCAAGGCTGCGTTATATTCACCTTTTTTTTTCTCCCTCTCTTCACTTTGTGCTATCAGTGGCGGCTGCCTGGTGTTGGTGGTGTGTGCCCTAAAGTGCCTGCGCAGTGCCTTCAACGACCCTTCGCAGCACTTCCTCGTGCTGCTCTTCACGGTGCTGTTTTTCACCTACGACTACCGGGGACCCAACGAACCATTTCTCATCAACTACTTCTGCTGTTTGTTCATCTTCTCCAAGGTGCGAATTTGACTCTGTAAATTTATGAAATGTAGGCTGCTGCTGATGATGATGACATGGACTTTCTCAAAATACAGTAGAGCTCCTCTAATATATATTTCATGATATTTTGAAAAAAAAAAAAAAATGCTTGCTCTCAAACACTTGAGTGACCTTATGGCATTCCACATTACTAAACTCATTGGAGACATTGCATGAATGTTGCCGGAGCAATGCAAGATCGTTAAATGTTGCTGGAACATTACTTGAATGTTGCAGGAATGTTGCTGGTACGTTGCAAGATTGACATGTCAAAAGGGGGGTTTCGATACATAGTTGTCCGGATATTCTTTGCTGGGATCAAATGCCAGATGCGCCACACCCACAAACGTGTATACATGGGGAATGCATAAGCAGGGTGCCGCACTCTATTTGCTGGATTGTCTTGTGTGCCCAAGGCCTGCAGCAAACAGGAAGCTTAACTGTGTGTTTCCCGCCTTCGCAGGTGTACGAGTTGCTGCTCAAGATTAGCTTCATCATCACATACATTGCCCCCTGGCAGATTACATGGGGATCAGCATTCCATGCTTTCGCGCAGCCCTTCAGCGTCCCACGTATCCTTTGAAGGTTTCATTTCACAACTTTTGCCTGCGAAAACTTACACGTGTTTTTATGGATGGTAGATGGACCATATCCAGATCGCCTGAAGCTTTAATCTGTGTTGATTAGCCTTCCAGTAGAGATGTGAAAGATAGCTGCAAGCCGGTAGTGTGAACATGCAAATACCTTGGCACTTCTTGGGAGGATGTCACAAAGAGCACTGATGACGATGCAGACTATCTTATTGCGCGGTCATCCTGCAGTAAAAAGGAAAAAAGTTTCCAGCAAGCTTAGATGCAAGTTTAAGAACTATGCGTGGTCAAAGTGTGGCCCATTTCGTGATGTTTCACGACACCACTGTAACTGCTAAGTGTGGGAGATGATTTAGACTTCAATCAAACTTTTGGTTAGAGTCTAAGTCACCTCCCAGTTTCATACCCAACCAAATGGACTTCGGTTGAATGTCTGTATTCAACTGCTGAGTGTGCCTTTGGTGACAGTAGTCACATAACTCAGACAAGGAAGCACATTGTGTTGGTACTATCACAAACTTGCTCAGTCCTTGACATCAAAAGGCTGGGAAGCAGGTGAAAGGATTTTACAATTAGTGTTTCAGGTTGTACATATGCACCCTCTTAAATCCCTCTAAAATTTATGTTGAAAATGTGCAGAGGCATTATATTCTGCATTCTTCCGAGTGTTTCCTTGAATCCAAGGGTGGCAAAGAAACTGCCAAAGCCTAGTGTCATCATAGTGCTGACTGGGCTGTTCTGTATGTTCTCCAATGAGTCTAATAAGTTTAATTTAAGCATAAATAAGGTTCAATGCTCTTTCGTTTGCCTTAACCACCCCACCTCCTCAGACTCGGCCATGCTTTTCGTGCAAGCCATCATCTCGGCGATCTTATCGACACCACTAAGCCCCGTCCTTGGTAGCGCCATATTTTTCACCTCGTACGTCAGGCCTGTCAAATTCTGGGAACGGGACTACAAGTGAGTGAGAAAGCATTGTTTGCTCATCTTTTTTGGCTTCTCATACTAATCCTCGTAAACTAATAAAGTGTACCGCTATTTTAATTCTTATGCACAATCTTGTATCTCTTGCTTTTGCTACAGCACGAAGAGAGTGGACCACTCCAACACTCGGTTGTCATCACAGCTGGAACGAAATCCAGGTAAGGAGTTTACCTCACCCTGACAAACACCTGTTTGTTTCGTGAAGCCACGAAGAAAACTTGGAGGACACTGGAGCTTGACTTTCAAGGGTAGAACACAATAGCATAATCTGGCTTTGTGTACTTCGCTTTCGTAGATGTATCTTGCCGGTACATACTTAGCTATGTAGCAGAAACCTGGAGACTTACAAAGAGGGTTCAGCTTAAATTGAGGACCACGCAGTGAGCAATGAAAAGAAAAATGGTTGGTTAAACCTTAAAAGACAAGAAGAGAGCAGAGTGGATTAGGGAAACAAACGAGGGTTAAGGATATCATAGTTGAAATCAAGAAGAGGAAATGGACATGGACCGGGCATGTAGCGTGTAGACACGATAACGGCTGGTGATTGAGGGTAATTAACTGGATTCCCAGAGAAGGCAAGCGGGTTAGGAGGAGACAGAAGGTTAGGTGGGCAGATGAGATTAAGAAGTTTGCTGGTATAAATTCGCAGCAGCAAGCACAGGACCGAGTTAACTGGCGGAACATGGGAGAGGCCTTTGTCCTGCATGGCCCTTTCTAACTTCTAGAATGCCTACTCCAAGCAGAGTTGTTAAATGCATACAACGCCATAATTCCTCATTTTGTCAGTCAGCGAAGGGCCTACTGCATGTGATGCAGAACAATCGATGGTACTCACTATCAAAATATTGATTGTACAAAAACAATTGATAGCGCTATCGATAATAAGTTGGCTAGTTCTACCAACTGTATAAGTTCAAGTGTGCGAACTCATTGCAGCGTTGTCCGTGGGGCGGGAGGAGCCGACTGAAGGGAAAAAAAGTTGACATGTTCGCTCTCCTTCACCAAAATTGTTGGCAGATATATCACAATTAAGTTCAAATATTCATTTGTACAGGAAACGGTATCGTTACACTTAACGGTGCTGTACGGCTTCAGATTTATATTTCCACCTAGGATATGAAAATAAAGATTGACAGTGTTTTTAGTCAATGCTTAGTCCTGTATGTATATTCTTTGTCTTCGGTGTTTTCTGCATTGTTTAGCAGTCATGAAGCCACTCCGGCAAGCTTATTGCCCGACCGTTGTAAAAGGCTGAGCTCACTGGCCGTTTGCCACACTTCCACTTTTTTTTACAGGCTCGGATGACAATAATCTCAACTCAATCTTCTACGAGCATCTGACGCGATCCCTGCAGCAGTCGCTGTACGGAGACCTCACACTCGGACGGTGGGGCAACGTGACGCAGGGCGACTGCTTTGTGCTAGCCTCAGACAACCTCAACTGCCTGCTGCACATCATTGAGCTTGCCAATGGGCTCGTGACGTTCCAGCTCAGGGGCCTCGAGTTCAGAGGTACGTGGAGTGTGTTAGACCCCTGCCAGGAAAATGGAAGACTGGGGTATATGATGTTGTTCCATAACCGTTTCCGACCCAGCAGCCAGTGTACTGGACAAGACAAAAAAAAAAAGTGACGCAGAAAAGTAAGGAATAGCTCGAAACGGAACAGTACACACTTTGTTTGGTTCTGTAACAGTCGAGCAATGTGTTTTAAAATAGAGTTTTTTCTTTATCTCCACTTTTTTGTGGGGGTGCCTTATAGTAATGGTGTCATCCATGCGAAAACGTGCGCACACAATCTGGTTAAATACAAAAAATGATTGTTGAAGCTATCTTCATGCAATTCAAATGATTTAAATAGGACGAGTTGTCTTGTATCCTTCTGAAACATTGATGTAAAAAGGTAGCTTTTGTAATCAAAAGTTCATTGGCAATGCAAGAATGTAAGAGCCTTCTTGTCTCCAGGACGAGGGAAATTGGCAACGGCAGCCAACTTCTCCAGATCTGGTCGAACACCCCCCGGGCTCATCACAGGGCCGAGAAACTTGAGCTCCTGATAGCCAAAGTAGCAACTTTCGGGCTTGATAGTAAGGTTTGCTCTCTTTATTGCAGTGAGGACACTTTTTAGCCTTGAAAGATGTTCGTCAAATGTTCTTGAAAACACAACGACATCATCCAAGTATGCAAGATACGTCTGCCACTTAGTCCAGCAAGTACAGTGTCCATCATGCGTTGAAATGTGGCGGAAGCGAAACAGAGACCGAAAGGCAGCACTTTAAATTCATAGAGCCCGTCGGAAGTCACGAACACGGTTTTTTCTAGGTCGCCCTCGTCAACTTCAATTTTCCAGTACCCTGACTTGAGATCTAATTATGTAAAGAACTGGGCATGGTGTAGACGATCTAAGGCGTCATCAATTTGTGGCAGGGGGTAAACGTCACGTTTTGTGACTTTGTTGAGCTGTCGGTAGTCGATGCACTAGCGTAGTGTGTTGTATTTTTTCTTTACTAGGACAACAGGTGATGCCCACGGACTGGTCGAGGGTCGAATGACGTCACCATTCAGCACTTCTTGTACTTGATGCTTAATCACCTCTCTTTCCTTCGGGTACACACGGTATGGATAATGGCGAAGAGGCCGCGCCGACTCCTCGGTAACAATGTGGTGTTTTATAACGGTAGTACGTTGAACTTTAGCTGCTGTGGAAAAGCATTCCAAGAATTCCGTTACAAGGTTCAGCAGCCGCTCTTTTCATGAATCTGGCAAGTCTGGATTAACGTGAATGCGGCTGTCCAGGGCAGCACAAGGTTTTGCATGTGGTGAAGTCATATCCAATGTGTCGATATCGGAAAAGTTGGCGATTTCACTGAGGAAAGCGACAGTGGTGCCTCTAGGGACATGCTGAAACTCATTGCTGAAGTTGGTCAGCAGGACTCGAGAGGGTTTATTTTCTAAACGAACAAGGCATCGGACTATGCAGATGTTTCGTTTGAGCAGCAGCGGGATATTGGCCTCTGCAATACCTTCATAGTCATTGAATTAATCGAAAACGTCACAGGTTACCAAGGTCAACACGCTACTCTTCGGCGGTAACGTGACGTCATCGTCAACAATTCTCAAAGCAATGACGTAACTGTCGTGAGGGTTGCGCACTAAAGCGTGGGCCATAGAACACGTCACCTGCGACTCTTGCAAGCCAATCACGGCTTCGTTATCATGCAGAAAGTCCAGTCCGAGAATTAGGTTCCCCGAGCAACTGGGCAGTATTACAAATTCTCCGAGACACATAAATCCGTGAATACTGACTCACGCTGTGCACCGTCCTACTGCAGTGAGAAGATGGCCTCCTGCCGTACGTATCTGCGACCCAGCCCACTGGGTAGAAACCTTCTTCAGCCTGCAGGCAAGACCCATGCTCATAACGGAAGTGTCTGCTCCAGTGTCGATTAGTGCCATTACTCCTTCGTCGTCCACGGTTACCGCAATGTTCAATGTCATCACTCTTCGTACCACGTTTGACTGCGTCTGTACATCTTTTTGCTGCCGTCGCTGTCGTCGTAGTGGAGGATCCTCTGTAGAGTCAGCGTCAGCGGCCTCACTTCCGGAGGTCGCTGAACTCAGTTTTCCCGACTTGCAGGACTGGGTGAACGCCGTCTCGGAGCGCCGCGTGAATTGGCTGGGCTCAGTGACCTGTAGCGAGCAGGCGACGACGAGCGAGGCTTGTGTGACAGATATTCGATACTGCGACGATTCGAGATGAGGCTCTCTATTTCCAGTGGTCGCTCGCCAGGTCGTGGACGAGGGGCATTAGGCGAAAATCCACGGAGACCTACACGGCGGTATGGGCATGTTCGGTAGACGTGTCCGGCATCCCCGCAGTAGAAACAAAGGGGTCTGTGGTCTGGTGTACGAAAGATGTCATTCTTCCTTGGTCGTGCTTCAGCGATCAACGACGGGCTGCGAGGATGAAAGCCTACCTCTATTTGCTGAGTGTGTCACTCATTGGGGTAAAACACGCTGGGTGAACTGCACGATGGAGGACGCCGCACTGCTTCCGCGTAGCTCATTTCGACACAGTGCCTCTGTTGTGGTACCTCGGACTGTTGGGGAGCATGAACGGCTTGCCGTAGCTCGGCGCGTACCATTTCCGCAATGGAGAGCTGCTCTACAGGTGAAGCAGTCACCTGCATCTTTTGTAGCTCCTGCTTGCTGAGAGCTCTGATGAGCTCTCACAATGGGCTGATGTCATTGCCGAGAGTGACAGAAGTGACCTCACTTGGATGTATACCCCGGTTATACTGCCTGGCACGCTGTTGAAGGGCCCTCTCCATGGCAGTGGCTTCCTCATAAAACTCCGCAAGTGTCGCAGGCGGGTTTCGAATCAGGCCGGCAAAAATCTCTTCTTTAACACCACGCATTAGGTGACGAACTTTCTTGGATTCGGTCATAGAGGGCTCCGCACGCCTGAAAGGCCGATCCATGTCCTCTATGTACGTCCTCACTCTTTCGTTTAGGGCCTTGAACCCTTGCCTCTATAGCACGCTCTGCTGTCTCTTTCCTGTCCTCTCGAGCAAAGGCCTTGAGGAACTGCCGGTGGAACTCATCCCATGACATAAGCGTTGCTTCATGGTTCTCAAACCACGTTTTCGCGGAGTTCTCGAGAAAGCAGTACACATAGCGTAGCTTACGTTCTGGGGTCCAATGGTTGATGACGACGACCCGGTCGAAATGCTCGAGCCAGTCGTTGGCATCTTGAAAAGCAGCTCCGTGAAACGTCTTCGGCGTCTTGGGCTGGTTGACAACCAGGTGCGCTGGTGCTGGCGCGGTGACATTAGGTGATGGTTAATTCATAGTCCTCTGACGTTTAGGCAGCAAACCATGCTGTGGCTCAGGTCCCTGGAGACGACGGCTGGAAGGTACGTGCACAGGGGTAAGCTCGGCTGAGCTACTCGATGGGCTTGCGTCAGGGGTGCTCTCTGGCAACCGTATTACCTACCGTACCCCGCACCTCCACCAGAAAATGTCACAAAGGCACAGGGATGCAGGCACAGAAACAGGGCTCTTACTTTCGTAACCAAAGGCCAAAAGCACAAACACCAGAGCACGCGCCCACAGAACTACTTCGTTATCCTCCTCAGAGGCTGGCCACTATAGTTGCCAGCCTACCTTGCGTCAATATTGGAGGGAAAGAACAAGAGGCGGCATCACATGACAGTCTTGAAGCCCAGCCATAAAAAATGAAACTTGGGCATGCTGGGAAATTTGTCAAAAGCAGGAAAAATGGAAGGGAGCGGTGTATGATGAAGTGGGCTTGTGGATGCTAGGCATGCTACCTTCTAGGCATTTCTTTTCTTTTGTTGTGCTGAATGCTATTGCTATGTGCATTAGCCAACCATGAGAACCTTTTTCTCGTATCAAAGCAAACATTGCTTATGTTTTATGAGACAACCTTCTGACAGCCTAAAGCAGCACTCTTTTAAGGAAGATAGCAGAGTGTGTTTCCCCACTTGTGCAAAAATTGAATCCCAGGGTCCAGTACACTGGACATGGCTATTCTGCAAAAGCTGCCGAACTTACATTGTTCATTTTTTGCATGCTTTCTAATAGCTTTTTCGCTAGAAAAAAACCCTAAAATTTTTATGCCGCCCTAGGAAAAATTCGGGTAGAAAAGTGATAGCGGCTGAGAGTATGACAAGCACATTCGCAAGGCAAAGAAAATGGACGCTACCAGGTGCTGACTTTCAGCTGAAGTTTCTTGGTAGACCCACACATAATATAATGTGTAAAAACATCACCAAATGCAGCTCAGATGAACACAGTAGACTATCAATACACTCAAACCTCAATATAAGGAGAAAAAGTCATAGATTTGTCGCAAAGGTGAAACAATGAACGCAGTATCAACAAATTGGAAGGTCACGTGCAGATTTGCAAGCAGATCGAAACGTGCTCTGCATTTCTCATGCACAAATGATGCATGAAGCGTGCTGACAGGTACAGATGAAAGCGAATAAGCGTCTCGGTTGTTACTTCGCTGTGTCTGAAAGGCATGTCTTTTTCGCTAACGAAGACTGTGCAACGATTGCAGTGACCTCTGTGCGTCTGGTAACTACAACAGAATCATTTTACTGAAAGCCCAAAGCTAGCCAAGAAGTACAATCCTCACCACCACGAGATAAGGGCATACAAGTTAACGTACGTCCACCCCCTCCTCTCCGCCATGCAAAGTACACGTGGGAGATGTGAGCGTGCGCCGCCCCATTGTGACGATGTGGCGAAGCGTGCTCATTGCGCTATTTTGATGGTAATGCTCAAAACACGATAGTTCCCCCCGAGATGCCCGTCAACAGTGGTAAGTGGTAGATACAAATAGCTCGCCATTTGAACGTTGAAGGAAGTGCTTCTCCGTGGCTCTGTGGTTAACGCCTCGCCCTCACGATTTAGAGGTCGCAAGTTCGATTCCGTTCGCCGGGTCATTTTCTGGATTATTTTTCTTTCTTGCCATGACATATGTATAGATACGTATTATAGGGGTTACTTGGTAACGAACAGATCCGCGCGTGCGAAGCTGTCCTTTCTTTGAATCGCACCATGCGCCAGGGGAGCGTTAGTCACTCGTTACTAGCACTACGCAGCAGCCCTATCAGTCAGAGCTGAACCCCTAAATCGTGGTTCGCAGTGAGTTGCGATCACGGCGGGTTTCAGGCCAGTGGTAACAGAGATGAGTTTATGCCTGACACTGTTTATCCAAGCGTCAAGCGCCACAAACACAACAAATACAGAAAAAAAAAAGACGAGGTGGCGGATCAGTTCCACACGACAGTGTAGAGAAAGGTTACCAAATGCAAAGCGCACGAAAGAGAGAATGGTAAGGCTCGCACTCACTACTCGTGGCTTATGACTCCTGCCCTGGGCCGATAGGTCACCCACAAAGAACCAGGCGGTGTGCAGGAAGTGATGGCAGCTAAGTCGCTCCCAACTCGATCGAGCTGTGTTCGTCACGGCTCTTCAAGTCGAAAGACCATGAGCCCCCCAAGAAAGCAACGCACGTTCCTGGGGTCTGGAGAGGAGTCTCCCCAGAAAAGGGCAAAGAGAGAAACTGGGCATCCCGGCTTCAGCCCAGGAGCAGGGCGCGAAAGGCTATGGGAGGGGCACAGTGCCGCCTCCCCCGCAACCTTCTCGCCCCTACCCGCGAAACGTAGCGTAAAGCCGGGGCGCCGCCGTGGTTAGAACTAAGGGGTTGCACAAGCAACCCCACATTTCAAGTGTTTGTGAAGTGTTGCTTGCGTCATTTTGCTGTACTCTTTGTTTTAGCTCGGTACACCTGAACCGCTTCCACAAATTGCTTGAGCATAATCCTTGTAGGCGCAAATTATTGTGCACGTTCTACAAATGCGTCAAGTTGACATGACATGATTCGAAGGCATTCTGTACTCAAGGAAGTAATGTTCTGTGCGAGTTTCACTAATGTTAATTGGCAAGTAATTAAGCATTTATTTTTTCTGCAATTAATTGGCTTCAATTCTTGCTCAAAAATGTGTGCACTTTGTTTTTTGCTTATGTTCATTTTGAGCGAAACAAAAGAATACTGTTGACATTGGTTCAGGAACACTGCACATTGAACGTTCGTCGAACGTGGTAGCGTCTCCAGCAAAGTGATTCTCTGCAGCACTATGCAGCAGAATAAAGTTAAATGACTTCGAGTAGTCATTCGAAAAAGCCTGTACTAATGTGCACACTGTGTTTCAAGCCATTCGAAGAAACACGCACTGCGTGATTCAATTCCAAAGTTTATGTGTACAATTGTACGCGTAGCCGCTAAAGGGAATATGGGAAAACAGCTTTGCTTCCGCTTTCTGGCAAACAGGCACCTACTGCCAACAGCGCGAGGTAGAGGCCATCTCGGAGGGCGTCGAGGAGGATGAAGGCTGCTGCTGCTGCGAGCCGGGCCGGCTTCCGCACTTGCTGTCGGCCAACGCGGCCTTCGGCCAGCGCTGGCTCGCCTGGCAGGTGGCAGCTGCCCGTTACGTTCTCGAGGGCTACTCCATCTCGGACAACTCGGCTGTCTCCATGTTGCAGGTGTTCGAGCTGCGCAAGGCACTCGTTACCTATTACGTCAAGGTATGGTTGTCACTATCTACTTGTCGTTGTTTCAAGTGCGTGACAGCTTGCGATCTTAACGTCACCGTGACTCTAATTCCATTGTGAAAAAGCATGGCGCATGCCTCCTGATTTTTAATTGGAAAGGAGTAGGCAGACTTAATGTGTTCTAACGTGTTCAAAAAGCTTCATTGAACCTAGGTTGCCAAAATATGAGAGCATGCTATAAAATTTGTGCTGTCACATTTACGCTCATGTAAGGAGTACGAAACATTGACTTTCACTTTGTTTTCTTTTAATAAACCTATCTTTACGCAGTGAATGAAAGACCAGCCTTTAAAAAATTATACAGTCGAGCCCACATACATATAATGACCCCACTTAAAATGGACTTTCGCTTAGAACGAACAATATCCGCGTGACCGTGAAAATATACATCAGTGGCACAAAATCGCATTAACAATGAACGTTTCCGAGCGCAGCTGATCGGTTTCGACGAATGGGGTCGGTGCTTTGCCGACTTCCCTGGAAACCATTTTCGACCACCGATCAGGCACCGGCGAGGTGCCCATACATTCTCATTGTTAAACGGTGACTCTGCCTCCGCGTCCCTCTAGTTTTGATAATACGTTTTGATGATACTTACGTGACAGGGGAAATGCCACATCCCTACAAGCTGGTGCTCCAGCGCGGCACTTTCGCTAACATCAGTGCAAGCCATCTTTAAGGCAGAATTTAGGGAGAAGATGGAGGTCTAAAGTGATGAAGCATCGTTAAGATGGCAGTGTTGCTAGACTGTTGGGCTGGGGACATTCCAGTGACATTCATAGCTGTACTGTGGGTTCGGCTGCTAATGTGTCAAAATTCAATTAATGTTTTCTCAGGCCATTGTCTACTACACGGTCACCTCTAGTCATCTGGAAGAGTGGCTTGCCCTGCCAACGGTCAGGGACGCGCTGCACCCAACCTTAGACAGGAACTACACGGATGTGGACCCAGTGTTCAACATGAACATCGACGAAGACTACGATTATCGAGCCTCGGGAATATCGCGCAGCTCCTTCTGCAACGTCTACCTCGACTGGCTGCAGTTCTGCGTTGCCCGCTCGGGAAAGGTCAGAACTCACTATGGACTGTGTCGCGCCAAGAGGTTCCCTAAAATACCCTTAACAAATTCGAAGAACGCGCGTGATGTTCACTCCTAACATTTTCCGTCTTTTTCAAACAATTTGTGATGCCAGCAGTCTGTTCACATGATATGACGAGGAAGTAAGACCTCGATTGGGCCATATGCAAGGAATACCCAGTGGCATGTAGTGATGCCTAACTTAAATAATTAGTTAGTTTTAGTGTAATACACCATATTTCTTGTGAGATGTCAACTGCTTGCTCATGTAAACTGTGCTTTGAGGTTAAAAACATTCTGCCCTACTTGTCAAGCATCTTAACCTTAGTGTGTACATTTCTGCAGTGCCCTTCTGCAATTGTCTCTTTTTAAAGGGCTTATCTGATGGAAGCAACATGCTTTGTTTTCATTAGATCAGCCTCTATCAAAGACGAGTCTTCGTGTCAAAATGTCAACCTGTAACATTTCCTGTAGAGCTGATTTTTTGTTACACAACCATCAGTGTGGCAAACTGATTTGCAGGGTAACGAGCTTATACGAAAATTATATCATTGCAACAGAGATGTTGAGGAATCTCGAAGTGACACAATATCTTCGGACAGATAGAGGCCCAAGGCAAGAAATTTTTAAACAGGAAATGTCATGGGAATGGTGCTCCAGCAACATTCTCTGTACAACATTCTTGCACCACAAAATTGTCATTATGACAAACTAACTAGCAGGCGAGTCTGCTTTTACTATAGTTACCCTATTTTCTTGCATAAAACCCACGCCAAGATATAAAAAAATGTGCTTAAAAAAGTGTTCATGGGAGTCATTGTAGCGTTTATATGCATACATTTTTTCCCATTTCTGTATAGTTTAAAGTTGAGGCTGGTAGTTATATGCAGAGGTGTCGGTTATAAGCAAGAAAATACAGTATATCGTAATTTTTCATAATAGTTTTGTAACGAGACAGAGGTAAATAGGGAGATGGAGGCTTGAAGTTGTGAAAAGTTGTTGAATAAAGATTGTTGATGGAATGTTGCTCCAGCAACATTTCTTGTAGAATGACTTTCTGTTATAGTACCATCAGTATAAGAGAGTGATATGTAGGAAAGCATACTGTTACCATAATTCATCATAATTTTTCATAATTATGTCATAACAAGACAGAAGTTGGGAGGAAGACTGAAACTTGAAGTGATGGGAAGTCTGTGAAGAGTAAATGTTGCTGAAAAGGAGGACACCACTGATCCGGGAAGCCAGAAATGTATTTGGAATTTCTTGTGGAACAACTTTTACAGCATTATCAACATGACATACCAACTTCAGGACAGCGTTCTTTTACAAACATGAAACGGTGTGTCAGGGCATGGCATTTGGTTGAGAGAAAGGTCGAAGGAAAATTGCTTTTTCATTCCTTTTTCTTTTTTCCAGAACCTCGAGCATGACCGAAACTCTTTAGTCGTGTCTCTGTGCTTCTCGCTCAGCCTTTTGGCACGGCGCGCCCTGGGCACTGCATCTCACAACTCGTTTTCAAGGTCAGTGACTGTTTGCTCATTTCCAAAAGACTTACATGATTCAGAGGTCTCTTGATGGGATGTACAATGTTGCTGTAATAGGGACGTGATCATCGCGGTGAGTAATGTGAATGAACCATAAACTTGAGTTTTCTGCAAAAAACCAAGCGTGAGAACAGTAGCTGTAGATGTTGACCGAAGCACCAGTATTGTGTTGCAGTTGCTGTTGAAAAAAATTTTTTGCCAATCTTTGCAACCATGCGCTCGCAGCTGGGCATGAAGTGACCGATGTCTGCCTTTGTTTCAGCAGCGTGGACCTCCTGCTGTATGGCCTGCACGCTCTGTTCAAGGGCGACTTCCGCATCACTTGTGTCCGGGACGAGTGGGTTTTCCAGGACATGGAACTCCTCCGTCGAGTGGTCGCACCCAGTGTGCGCATGGCACTCAAGTTGCATCAGGTATGATAAACTACCCCACACCGAGGTGTTATTGTCGAGACGCACTTTTTTTAAACCCCCCCCCCCCCCCCAAACAAGCTCGTCAATACATACTGTATAGCATGGCGATTACAATTTCCTAATAATACAGTGTCATGGTGTCACGCAGATCCTCAGTTTTGAAAAACAATTCTCGCACCTCGTTTCTTTGCCTGACTGATTGGATACTAGCTGAAACAGTTGTTCGAACTCCTGTACCTTCCTTATCATCGTACATATTTTCAAAAACCTTGTGGCAGCATGTTCGCATAGCAGAATCGCACATATTTTCATTCATTATATTTTTTGGACCTCGTGTTTGTTTACTTGCCTTTTAATGTCTGGATTTGTCTCTGAGCATAGGGGGCTCAGTGGGAAGATCTTAGAATGTGGATATGTTCATGTACAAAATGGAGCATTTACAGTGCTTAACAGGATTAAGCAAGCTTTTCTAACATTAAAAATTTGGTTTCAATTCCAAGCTGGAGCAACCTGTGTTTTTACTCATCTGGCATTCCTTTGCCTCACAACTTCGCAATTTCAATTTCTTCTTTATTTCTTTTAATCATGATTAAAATTGTTTGCTCATTTTCTCTGCCTCACGAGGTCAGGCTTTTGTGGAGGGGCTTAGGATGGAGAAATTTTTATTCAGTTACACACTTACCTAAGCCAGTTGTGTTTAAATGCTGTGCAGGATCACTTCCTCTCTGCCGAGTATGATGACCACGCTACGCTTTACGACGCCATTAGCAACTACGAAAAGAACCTGGTCATCTCCCACGAAGCCGACCCGGCCTGGCGCAACGCTGTGCTGTCGAGCGTCCCGTCCCTTCTGGCTCTGAGGTGAGTGGGCCGTGTGTACCGCGTCTTCCCGCGCATAACCCGTCCCTGCGTGTGACTGGCACTCCCCATCTACAGAGCACAGAAATGAAGACGAGAAAAAAAAAAATCGTTGCAACGAAGTTGAGGTTGGCGCGATAAAAGTGCGTGAAACTTTGCTATTTATGCTTTTTTTTGGACGAAATAAGCGACGCTTCAAAGTTTATGATGGTAAACAAGAATGACACGAACGAAACGCATCTAACAACTTGTTTTTAATGAAACAAAAAGACAAAGAAAATGGATGGGCAAAGACATGGTAGGAGAGGGTATCGTGTGAAAACCACGCATGGGAAAACATAAATGCTAGCAATGGTAAAAACGCTTGCATTTTCCTTCTTACAACTTTGCGTTACCGAAATTTCATATCAAAATCTTTGATTAAACCTGTAGTGATATAATTTATGTTTGTCTGTCTAGAAATGCCACTTGCCTGTCAGTAAAGGCAATGTACAAAGAGCTCATGCATGTAACCAGTCTCTTCAACGGCACACTGCTGAAATGGTTTCCACATAATGCCTACCTCTTTTTTGTCTTCTCATTTCACTAAATTAGTTGTTAAATGCACATCACCTGTGTCGTTGTCTGCCATCATTGTAAACTTTACAATACTGCTTTTTTTATTCATTCAAAGCAAGCATTGTTTTGGCAGATGGGCAACCTAAGAACAAATTTCAAAGTGTTTGATAGGTGGCTGCAAAAGTTTACAGTAAAAGCTCTTTAATTTCAATTACATGGGGACACTGAGAACTTTAAAAAACAAAATTTGAAATAATGAAAATGAGCAAAGTGGGTAGATATAGGGAGCGGGGGCACGAACAATATTTATTGGCAAGAAAAGTCTGTAATGACCATCTACTTCTTTTCTCTGAATGCCATAGCTGCGGCTCTCAGTTCTAGCGCGTAGCCATGGCACTGGGAATCCTCTTCACCCTTTTCAAAGCTGAAAAAGAGGTGCATCACAATAAGTGTCTTGGCCCGCCGCAGTGATCTAGTGGCTAAGGTACTTGGCTGTTGTCCTGCAAGTCGCGGGATCAAATCGCAGCTGCGGGGGCTGCTAACGGGCACACAAACACTTCACGATCTTCGTCTTTCTCACCTTTTGGCTCTTCAACAACAAACTGCACGCTGGCTACTCAAGCATTAATGTCCCCATCAGTCAGGGCATCAACTGCCGATGCACAGCTGTCAACTTCTACTTAATTAGCAAAACTTACGCCATGAAGAGTGCTGCACAGCGCCCTTGGCTCCACCTTCTTGACAGTGTTTGCACAGTACCTACTTGCCTCCTGGAAACTTGTAACTTTGTTGCGGAATAAGACGGCGTTGACGGCGTGAACGGCGTGACCAGACAATGTGCTCGAAGAACAAAGTGACGTTGCCGGGTGCAGCCTAGAACTCCGCCACTCCACTGACAACGTGCTCGAAGAGCAAAGTGATGTCACTGTGTGCGGCCTAAGACTACCCGCCACTTCGCTGACAACATGCTCCAAGGACAAGTGACACCACCGGATGTCGCCTAGAACTACTCCGCCACTCCACTGACAACATGCTCAAAAGACAAAGTGACATGCCGGGTGCAGCCTAGAACTACTCTGCCACTCCACTCAGAACGTTCTTGAAGAACAAAGTGACGCCATTGGGTGCGGCCTAGAACTTCTCCGTCACTCGGCTGACAATGTGCTCGAAGGGCGAAGTGACCTTGCCGAGTGCAGCCTAGAACTACTACACCACCCTACTGACAATGTGCTCGAAGAACGAAGTGATGCCACCGGGTGCAGTCTAGGACTTTTCCGCCACTCCACTGACAATGTGCTCGAAGGACAAAGTGACGCCACCAGGTGCAGCCTAGAACTACGTACTTTGCTATTCCGCTGACAAGGTGCTTGAAAGACAAAGTGACACCACCGGGTGCGGCCTAGAACTACTCCGCCACGCCGCTGATGTGCTGGAAGGACAAAGTGACGCTGCCGGGTGCAGCCTAAAACTACTGTGCCGCTAAACTGACAAGGGGCTTCAAGGATAAAGTGAGCCAGGGGGTGCGGCCTAGAACTGCTCCGCCATTTCCCTGACAACGTGCTCGAAAGACAAAGTGACGCCACTAGGTGCGGCCCAGAACTACTCCGCCACTTCACTGTCAAGATGCTCGAAGAACTAAGTGACCCCAACGGGTGCGGCCTAAGATTACTCCGCCACTCCACTGACAACGTGCTCAAAAGACAAAGTGACGGTGCCATATGTGGCCTAGAATTACTCCGCCACTCCGCTGACAACGTGCTCGAAGAACAAAGTTACGCCACCCGGTGCGGCCTAGGACTACTCCGCCACTCCGCTGCCTCAGCGTTCTGCGTATACAAGTGGCGCCATGCTCTGAGGTAGCGGGAGGGCAGTGGAACAAAATACCTTCGTGATTTTGGAGCCCATACTTTGCGTGCCCTTTGCTTGGGGACCACCTGAAGCACCAAGCATCAAAGCTTAAAAAACCAGTCGTGCCACCTATCGTTCAGCTGTAAAAGCTTCCATTGATATTTGACGCGATGACGCTTGGCGGTGTGCGCTCCAAATTATCTGTAGAGACAGGAATTTCTGTTCGAACTAACGAGTCATTTTTCACATGGCCTATGCACTGTGGACCGGGCTGCAGCAACCATTTGGAATTATCGAAAATTTTAAATTAACAAGGTGTGAAATAATGAGCTTTCACTGTATTTGGGAGAGGTAATGGCTTTACTGGCCTGATGTTACTTAGGAGTTTTTTTTTTTCTATTTAGACTGGATGCAACAAGGACTGGCTCGTTCTCTCTCGTGTTTATGCTCTGTTGATCGATGCAATGAAAAGTCGCTCCTTGAATTATAGTAGTGGCTGTGTCACAATGAAGTACATATGATGAGACTTTTTTGAAACGTGAGATGATGATGAACAGGGTGATTTTAGACCGCTGGGAGAGGCCTTGTAATGCAGCGATAAGTCAGAACGGATGGTAATGATGGGAGCTGAAGCTGCAATAGTGTGGTTTAGCTTTGTAGTCTCACTCAAAACATAGTTGTTGTGACTAGGGTACAAGTGGTACAACAAAGACATGTTGCCATCTGAGCAAAAGTATCAGACGCTGTAGTATTTATAGAGCTTGAGCTAATGTCTTCCATGTTTTCTGCTAAAGCAGCAGTAGCATCTGGTAACTACTGTCTCCCCAAACTTCATAACCTCATTGCCAAATGCCAAAATCGTTGTGTAGCCCAGGGTAACTCCCTCCGGCAGCAGGCCTTCAAAATTAGGTTGCAAGGCCTAACAGCTGGGCAGGAGCACTATACACACACACACACACACACAAAAGAAGAAATGTACGCTCATCACAGAGATCAATGTAAAACTGACTGTACTGTGCAAGGTGTCTGTGTAAACATGTGACCCGAGGTTACAGAGATGAGCGTGCTGTGGCACGTTGCAAGTGCTACATTTTTGAAGTGAAACTACTCTCACCACCTCCGCTTTGGTTTCTTGTAACTCAGGCACGTGTTCGACGACAGCTCGGATGACTACAAGATCATAATGCTGAACAAGCGGCAGCTAAGCTTCCGGGTGATCAAGGTGAACCGCGAGTGCGTCCGCGGCCTGTGGGCGGGCCAGCAGCAGGAACTTGTGTACCTGCGCAACCGCAACCCGGAGCGTGGCAGCATCCAGAATGCCCGCCAGGCACTGCGAAACATCATCAACTCGTCGTGCGACCAGCCCATCGGCTACCCCATCTATGTGTCGCCACTCACAACGTCGTTCCTGGAGACGTCGGAGCAGCTGTGCGGACTCATCGGCGGACCGCTTAGCATCTCGCGATTCGGCGGGGCCCTTCTCGGTTTTTGGAATCGGTTAGTGTCTCTCCGCACTGTTCAAAGTTAAGGATTCAGAGAGTGAAAATACCGTATCTACACCACTTTAGGTCAACCCATTCTATATAAATTGGAAATCTGAAGATGGAAGGTCGACTTAGAATCTAAACCAAAATTTTTTTGTGGTGGCCAGTTTTAGGTGTGTTGACCTACATTCGAGTTGACTTGCAATCATGTAAATAGGGTGCACTGATACCAAATGTTTAAAGGGACCCTGCCTCACTTTTACGGCGTAGTTGGAAATCGTCGATCAGTAGTCGAGGATTATTGCAACATGCGAGCCAAAAGTTGCAGTGCAATGTGCAGTCTGGAATTTACAGATAGTCTTTAATGTCGGCTAGAAATAATTCTTATTTTGGCAAACGGTGCCATGAACCCAAATCACCATGTCACAAACACAAAGGCCACAGCCATTGGCTGATTTTCGCATTGCAAGCTGCATAGCTACAGTGGCTGCCGCAAAATGCCGCCACGTGCCCCGGGCGCACTGGTGATCGCACTGAAAGTAAGCTACCCGTTCTAGAAAAAAGTTGTGCTCAAGGTCATGACATGTGCTGACAGGCAGATGCATATTCTTGCCCCTCTGGCAGCCTCCCCTACCCTACTGCGTAGCTTTCAGCACACTCACTGGTACAAAAGTATAAAGTCCTTGAAGCGTGTGAAAAATCTAAGTAACTCTACTTATACTTGATGTATTTCGTAAATTTTTGCGTGGTTGATTCCCTACGTAATAAGGTCTTTTGACGAAGCTATATGATGATTACATAGAAAGGTCCAGCCGGGCTCCTTTGATGGAAACTACTGTCTCCCCAAACTTCATAACCTTCTAGCTCTATAAATCGCTTTAGCCTGAGTTAAAGGCTGATGTCATTGTCTCTAGTTTTTACATGACTTTTCTTGCAACAATGCCATTCCCAGTAGTTCAATTTCATTTAAGCATTTCGCTTAATGCCTCTTCTTTCTGTATGGTAGCCTCAAGATACGATGTGGCGAGGGTTGTTCGAGTGGTGGCACGGCGATACAAGATGACAACATATTCGACTACACCATGGCTGGTTCACTGTCGGGAAGCATTTCGAGAGGTAAGGCAATACGTTTCCGTGTCTTTTTGACGTGCCGTGTTGCTACGCTTCCATACGCTTCGAGTTCTCGCTTTTTCCCTAACACACTTTCTCGCACACTCCCTCACGTCCCTGTTCAGGTGTGTCCGTAAGTTTTTCCTCCTCGCTACGTCTGGCAGACGAGCGACGCTTTCAAGTTTCCTTTTTTAGTAACGCTTCGCTGTTCCACGTAACACTGCGGCAGACGTCTTGCACTCTGTGTGTGTGTGTTCATTTGCTCGTACGCACGTCATTCCGCGTGCATTTTCTGGCTCATCACAGGCATCTCGGGCAGCGTGCGATACCAGTGTGTCGGCCAGGTTGAAGACAGCAGCGTGTAGCTCCCTCTGGTGCTCGTCCTTCCTTCTTCTGTTTTCCTTGTAGGTGAATTCGCGGAGGCGCAGTGCAACCTGGAAGGCAAGTCGTCTCAAATTTAAGTAGCGCACAAGCTAGAATACTGGGGCGTTCACCATTTAAATATAGGGAGTCGTACAGTGCACTTACCTAGTGCACCCATGTGGCGCACCCGTATGCCACACTTTACGGGTGCACGTTGTGATATTTGCACCTGTATGCTACACATTACAGTGCACCCCTATGGTACAGATGCACACAGGTGCACACATTAGCATACTGGTGCACACTTGTACGATGTGCACCCGTATGCCGCAGTTATATGATGCACCCATGCGGTGCACTCATATGGTGCTACGGTACAGTGCACTTTCAGTCATGATTGAGACCTACATGAATAGCATTTCGTGGTCACAATTGGCTAACTTTTAAGGATGGGCAAATAGTAAATTTGAAAGTGAATTCGAAGCTACTTGTGCTTTGGTCTGATGATTTCGAATCGAATAGTATATATAAATATAATAATAATTTCAGTTTTTCTTGCATGCTCCAACTAACTTGCACAATATTTTTGTTTAGAATGAGGCATGTGCAAATGCTACTTTATTATTTCAAAGTCAGGAGAACGCAACTTGCAAGATTCGAATGGCAGTGTGGTTCAAGTGGTAAGTAGTTGAATATGTTACGTTTCAAAACTTGCTACACTTAGTGCATATAAGCTCTTCTAAACACACTTTGAAACGTTAAAAAAATAAGGAATATGGGTGCATGTAAAATGTACATTTAGCTTTGAATTGTGTCTTAGCGGAGGGCAGATTTCTTCTAAAAAGGGGGTTTCATATCCCAAAAGCCTGAAACTGCAGCGAGTGAAACCTTTTTTTCTGGTAGGGTTGCATATTCATTTACTTTTAATACTGCAAAATTTTGAAATCGTGGATGTGACACAGTCTGTCATGCATGCTAGTGATTTGATGCGAGAGAGATGGGCTTCAGGTAGAACGTTTTACTGTGTGGTGGGTAGTCCTTTTTGCTAGCAATACTCTTTGCCACTTTTGCATGGCCTCTTTGCAGTGAAGCTTAATCAAGTCATTGTGTTATATTGAAATGCAGGTAAAACCTTAGCTGCCAGAGCCATGTGTGTATTAAGGCTCATTAGAATGATCAGGTGCTGAAAACCTGCTGTGTGATCCAAAGAGCTAATAAAATAAAAAAGCATCGAGTGTCCACTCGCGTGTCTCATCGCTCCAAATGTGCGAGCTGCGCGATCGCTCTGTCTTTACAGTGTTTTCGAGAATCAAAAATTTAAATATCGGGGTTTGTGGGACTTTCACTTTGTGTTTATAAAAAAAACTGAGGTAATTGACAAGAAGCTGAGGAAGATGATCCCTTGGCATGACAAATGCCATGGGAAGCTTCCATGGTGCAGCACCAGCTGCTTAGAGAACAAAAAAAATTACAGCATATCCACAGAGTGAATGATGATGAGTGGGGTGAAGTGTCCGTCAGCCCATCTGTGCTTCGATTCATCCGTTCGTTCGTTCTTGCTTCCATCTGTCAGCGCGACCGTCCGTGTGTCCATTCATGCATCTGTCCGTCCATCTGTTTGTCTGTTCGTTCGTGTGTCCATACGTCTGCGCATCCGTCGATCCATCCGTCCGTCTTCTAGTCCGTCTGTCCGTCCTTCCGTGCATCCATCTAGTGAACACTCCAAGTACTGCCATCTTGCATCTCGCATCCCCTGTGGCACATACCCGCACCGCACGTTCGTCCATCTGTCCCTCCGTCCGTGCGTCCATCCGTGCGTCCATCTAGTGAACACTCCAAAGAACCACCATCTCCCATCTCGCATCCCCTGTGGCACATATCCACTCTAAAGCGGATATGTGCCACTGGGGGCTATGTACAACAACGGAGGATGTACAGACCCACGCCTTAAGGAGCTTTGCCCCTAAAACATCGTCATTTTCGGGACCCTGCTTACTGATGTCCAGAAAAAATGAGAGCCACACTGAAGGCAGTAAAAGCAATGCCGTGCATATGCATGGCCATAAATAAAGACAATTAAAATAATAATAGTAATGTCTGGAGTTTCACGACCCTAAATTATAATATGATCATGAAAGGTGCCTTGATGGAGGGCTCTGGAAATATCTGCTATCTGGCGTTTTTTAACGTATACTGACATCGCAAAGTACATAGGGCTTTAGCATTTTGGCTCCATCACAATGTGACAGCCACAGCCGCGATCAAATGCATAACCTTCGGGGCAGCAGCCCAAAGGCAGTTAAGGGAGTAGGAATTTAAATAAGAACTGTTAATGATGGGATGATGAAACCAAAATAATTAGTCAGTGAAAGCAATAATAAGGTTTGTAGTAATTAGTAATGGCTCATTAATGAATGTTGGACCTAGATATAAAGCACACAGTAAGATGGGTAAACTTTCTTTGCTTAGAGCTACTTAATCTGCTAGACATGGCAAGAAAAGACACCCAGAGAACATCATCGCACATCAGTGCATTCACGGATGCTTTAGAGGCGAAACTCCTGAAGGTCAAGGCGTCTTCGTTGGCACTGGCGTTTTGCTCGGTAGCCACTTATGACGACGATGCTGATGACGATGAAGAAAAAGCGCGTTCTAGACCACACATTCTCTTTCTGCCTTCATGCCACAGCACATGCAAGGTACCCACTATCGTCATAATGATGACGATCACGGACGACTGGCTTGGGTTGCAGACGATGTGTAGATATGCTGTACGATGCATATTGTATGGCTGCAAGCAACTAGCAATCACCAAGGGAACGTGCCCAGACCGCATCTTGGCCAACTTCAGCCTATATCCATACCACGAACCAGTAATAGCGAAGGCAAAATGAAACCCACAATTCAATACAACATACCATTATGACCAATAAACATTGTATATAACTGTACACAGCTTTGCACTCATTTGCATACGCGAGTAGTCAATGTCACAGTTAACTTAGGGTAACACCGAACGATCCCACTGCTTCGCTCACTCGTCATCATTCTTTTTGGGGATATGCCTTGATTTTTTTTTCTCTCCATGTCAAGTGTATTATGTAGTTTTCCACGAAGAAGTCGATCATGTTTAACTACTAGACCACCATTAAAACATGTTAAAATACAGTCACACCTTGTGGCTTTCACCTTTGAGCTTTGATGGGTGAACGCAAAGAAAGCATTACGAGTGTTGAGCCATACACATGTAAAGCCCTGCAGATTTAATGCCTTGTTTGCATGCAACTCTCAAGATGGTGTTCTTTTGTCAGCGTTGTTATTTTCAATGAAGCAAGAAGCATTTACCATCTCTTTCAGAGAAACGCACTATGGTGCAGTGTGGTGCTGTGCTCGACACGTCAGGAGTTGCCTTGAATGCTTTTAGTGTATGCGTAGTAGAGTGCCTTACATTTGCTTCATACTGTTTACAACTGTGACAGCTGTTTGATATAGACATATTTGTTCAACTGTATGATATAATGAATCTGAAATGCATTATGATTGCATCAGGACGTTGTTGGGGTGTCACCTGTGTTTACTGAGATCTCCGGTAGTGCTGCCTGGTTGGGGACTAATGGGCGTGTCTAAATGAAGAACCTGTTTCGTGATGCTCACCGTTTGGACGTGTCTCTGGTTCCAATGCACATAGCATCCGAGCCAAGTCAAAACGCAACTGGGGTAACAAATATATACTAATATTACCAAGTAACACTAATATTGGTTATAACTGAGGCATTTTTCTGTTTTATGTGGCTCATTGTCGCAAAAATAATCTATACTCAGCCATAAAGCTCGCCCGCTGTTCTCCTAAAAGGACATATGTATTTTCTGTCGCCAATAAGACTGTGTTACGTGTGGTGCTTTCATGTTTCACACACGTCATATGCATAGTGAAAGCAGGCATTAGTAGTCGAATTGCATTTAAGTTCAGAGGGATGTCTGTGAATGTAAAGTGAGACAGTTTCAGTAGTTTAGTTGTCACTTATTAGAGCTAAAAAAATTGAGAATGACCACTCCATTTAAAAGCGAAGCGGTTCTTGATCGAGCTTTTCATGTCTGCAATTCGTGGTAACCTTTGCGGGCATGCACCACAGACATTGGGTAAATCTCTCTACTGCCCACTGGTCTACCAAAAATGAAGGAAACAGGTAAGCAAACTAATATGTGCCACAGAAATCTGCGGCGTATCAGAAAACTATCACTGTCATGAAGGCGCATGAGCCACATAAATTGGGTGGATTCCATCACACACAGAACTTCCATTAAAGGGCCCCTAAACCACTCAGCGTTCGAAATTTAGTTGAGGTAAGGAAGTTGTGCTCGAGTTTACAACTAACACGTAGCTGTGAAAATTTTTCGAAACGGTGGCGTAATAGCGGAGTTACACGCGTTAGATGATCGAAATGCGACGATCGCTTCTTTCCCTCTTTCTTACGCTACCCTCTTACAAAAACGCTTGGCCCCTTCTCGCTGGGTCAGCTGCGTGTCCCTCCTCCTCTTGCATGGCATACGTCACTGCTGACGCGCTGTTCGAGGCAGCGTCTACTTCCGGTGGCCGCGATCCACTACTCCGACGCCCCAGCTCATCGTCAACTGTGTTGTGTGTGTCATCTGGGTGCACTGATCGTTGACTAACCATTGTTGCTGTCGTGCCGGCTGGTGCCCCTATGCTAGCGACTTGGCGGTTGCGTTACAGCCGCAGACGTCAATTCGTAAGTAGCAACACGAGCAAGAACAGTAAGGTGCGTGCGAACAGCTGTTTGCAGAGGGACCAAAAGTCCTCAGCTGTCGTTCGGCCAATCGCAAGCATCGAAAGTGGTGACGTCGTCAAGTTTCACTGGTGATGTTACACATGTCAGTGGCGAGAATGGCGGCGACCGGAAAGGAGAAGCTATTGTATTTTCGAAATTGTGGCGCGCCCGCTACCTGTAGCGCTGCGACGTGTAGCATCGTTGATTGCGATGGCATTCTGCATGCGGTGCGCTTGTTTGCTTGAAATATTTGGGAAAATATCGAAGGGGGTTTAGAGGCCCTTTGAAAAAAAAAAAAACAAAGCATCAGTGAGCCCAGCAAGTGCCGTGCGCATCACCATAGCGGCATCACTGTCACTTGATACTTTGTGGTTGTATAAAGTGGTCGCTATAGTACCATCTGAAAGATTAATAAAAAGTGCTTAATCCTTTGAGACGCCACCTATAAGCAACTGTTTTTAAATGTGTCACCTGGCAAAACACTATTTTAGGTCACTCAGTACTCTTTTGCTACAAAAATAGTGTCATAATTTATTACTTTGCATGTTATAGTAAATAGTCAAATTGTAATTACATATTAATGTATTCTGAAGTTTTTGGTGCTGCCTAAATAGAATAAAATTTCGTGCTAGAAATAAGATGCAAATTTATTTTTGGTGATGTTTACTTTGAGCAGAAAAGAATTATACTTTTCACACGGGGCTCTCAAGAAGCGGCACATCAAACGACTCGTAGAACATGGCAGTGCTTTCAGTGTATTGATCATATATAAGTACAGTGCTAAACAACGTTAAATCAAGACACATGCATTATACAGGAGGTTCCCTTCATCTGAAGCTCTATTGATCTTGCTGTGTACCTGTGGATTTATAGCAGAAACATTGTGTACAAAGTATTTGAAAGGGTCAAAAAAGATCAGTGATGCACCATATTGGAGCATCTCAAGCAAAGGCTTCTTGTAAACCTTTCTATGAGATTGGCGTGGTCAAGATGCAATAAAGCTGTGCTGCCACCTAAAACTTGACAAATAGTGTTAAATACAGAACAGTGATACAACATGACCGAAAAACTTGCAAAACGTTAGCCTTATAAAGGGAATGCGAACACCTTCGCCCTTTCACGGTATCTGCGAAATGTACCTTGTAGAAATTTATTTCATTTTTAGTGCCATTGTCTGGTGGTTAGATATTTTGCTTGAATGTGTGGGAAATCTAGTTTTGCTAAAAATGTCAGTTTATGAAGTGAAGTGCGTTGCTCACTTTTAAGTGGTGCCATAAAAGCAGGACTAGAAGTTAGAGGTTTATTTGCATCGTTTTTAAGAAGCGAAGCTCCTTAGGCTCGCACGATGTCCATTGATATCGTCAGGACACCAGGCTTTCCTTCTGTCTGAAACACAGGTGTTACATATGTACCGTACATAGAGCGTTCATAGCGCACATATGGTTTAAAAATAGATCGTACTTTGTCCATCCTATCGCCCTTGCATCTGTCAGTCCATCCATGCCTCTGTGCATCTATCACTTTGTAAATTTCTAAGGGCACATGTCTCCCTTCTTGCATGATTGGACACTCTAGGCACAGCGACGCTACGCAACCAATCGCGAGTGCAGCAGAGTTCGGCTGATCGAGCTATCGCAGCTTCGCCGTGAAATCCGGAGCTATCACAGCTTTTTTCCTTTTTGGTTTTATAGTCACATCATAATAGCATCACTGTAACACCAAAAAAAAAAATGTGGTTGATCCCTCTATTATAGGAATCGGTAAAACACGAAAGTAAAATGCGTTCTTACTGAAGTATTTTATAATCTTAAGAGAGCTTTTTTATAATCTTAAGAGAGCTTATTTTGTAATAGCAGAGCTTGCACAAGATTCATTGGTGTTTGATGGCTACATCGTCACTTGACGTGGACGCATCCACGCTGATGCTCCATGAATGCATCCATGCTGATGGTCAGGGTTCATCATTAATGATTAAACAAAAACAGAACGTTAGGTGGGCTAATGAGATGAAAAAGTTTGCAGGTATAACGTTGCAATGGAAATCACAAGACCGGGCTGATTGGAGATCATGGAAGAGGCCTTTGCCCTGCAGTGGGCATAGTCAGGCTGATGATGATTATGACCTGATAGATGCTTGTAGCAGCTATAGTATTTAACGGTACATGAGAACGGAACCAGAGAAAGCCATGTGACAGCGAGAAGAGTGTGACTGAACACCGAACTGAGTCTAAGGTCACCTATTTGTGGCATGTTGGAGTTATTGAACACCGCAGCACGACCAGAGAAACGCAACGCGCATCGTGTTTTCCCTTTTGCTAGCGGCAATTATTCGAGGGGTGAGTGTAAGTGCCTAACATGTAGCTATACTCGGCTACAACTTTCTGTGACAGCACAGCCAAAGCCTTGTGGGTGCACATGTGTTACTATGCCAAGTACTGTAGACTCTCAGTAAATGGAAATCTGTTTAACGGAACTGCTACTTAAAATGGAACAAATGCTACTGACAAGATTGGTTTTGTTCTTGCATTGTGCGCCCCTGTTCATTTCTCAGTAAATGGAACTCCTGTTAAATGGAACACATTTTACTGGTCTCTTCAGGTTTGGTTTAACGAGAGTATATTGTAGTTCGTTCTTATGCGATTTCGGTTTTAGTTTCGCAAGCGCATCTAACATGGAACGTTTTCGCACGAGCACCATACAATAAATGTTGCATTAATTTGGGAGGAAATCAACAAAATGTGCATTTTTTTTAAGGAAAAGAACACGAAGCTTCACTAGAGCATTCAAGTTTATTTTTTTAGAAAAAGGCACCATTGAGCAGGAACTGGGCTATCAGAAAAACAACCCAAACCCACAAAACCATTTCCGGAAATTTAGTGAAGAAACAACCCGAACCCAAAAAACCATTTCCTGAAATCTAGTGAATGCTTAGTTGGCATCGTTGTTTTCCTTCTTTTAGAGACACAAAAACTTTCTGGAGACACTAACGTTGTTTCTTGAGAGGACGCAGAGGCAACGACAAGAAGCAGAAGTCTTGGCACCGATTGGTCTTGAGTGGGCATCTGACGTTTGTAAATCCAAGCGGGTGAAACGCAATCTTTACTCGGCCAGTAACGCTGTCTTTCTACAGTCAACAAGTCAACAAGATAATATACATGAACCCATCTGTTGTCCAGGCGAAGAATTGTACTGGTAATTTATCCTCATAAATTGCTCTCATCACAAAGTACAAAAAACCACTCCCTCCATAAACGCAGACTGGAATGATGTTACAGTACCGTATCTATCTTTAGTGTGATCCCATCAGTAATATTAGGCAGCCAAGATAACGCCCATGTATGCAACGGAATTTAGAAAAAGGGTCATTGCTTTTATGTACAGTTTTCAATTGCACTTTTTCTTCCAAGCAGCTGGTGTTGCTGAAGTCTGGCAGGATGCCAATGTCACTTTCCAGGCAGCTATAGCGATTAGAGTCTTGCTTTCCTTCATGGCATTACTCGCACACAACTTCACAGTGATTGCATGTGTGGGAAACAAAATATTTCACGATGCATAAATGTCTTCGCTTCTCTCTGCTCAATGAATACAGATCGCCTAATGAAAGCGCACTCATGCTCACTTGCAAGCTTTGATGTGAGCTTTCTGCAACCGAGCGACACCGTCGTTGTTTACCGGGCCATCGAAAAAGTGGCATGACACCAAAAAACTAGAAACAGCAAAGATAAAAAAACCTGCACGATTCAAGCTTCGTAATAATAACGCGAACAATCTTGAGCATACTATTTACATCTTTCTTTATATTTTCCAATTTCCATTATGCTACGCAGTATACAAAAGTTAGCATTCGAGAACTACATGCGTAAACGTAGTAAAAGTGAATGTGCTTAGGCTTCGTAGCCTAAGCACATTCACTTTTTTCTGTGGCAGGCTGTGCTGCCACAGAAAGTTATCGTCGATTATACATCCAGCCGAGACAGGTGCGTTCCTACATGCATTCCAGAGGTATAGTACACTATACTAGGTACACTATACTAGAGGTTGCAGAGCTATGCTTGGTATGGATAGATGCTATGAGCGACTCTGATGTTCAGGGTAAGGCTGCCACAGGGAGGTGTGTTAAGGCATTGACAAAATTGCACTTCTGCTATTAGAAATGCGCCGAATGGTGCAGACGCTTAGAAGCGACGCTCTGTTTACTTGCATAATAGCCGCACTTTTTTTTCCCAGAAAATACAGCGTCGAGTAAGGGGTGCGCCCATTGCGCGGGCTAAAATTTATACAAGTTTTGTTTCTGACTACAGCATAGACCGATGATAACGTAAGTCACCGAAGTCACGATATCTGCACTGCAGTCGAAACAGCCTTCTTCATATGCTACACTGGCACATACGAGAATTGAGGCATGCGATGCGGTCTGCTTGAAAGCAATCAAATTTCCATAACCTTAAGATCGAAAGACCTGCTTTGCCGACTTATTGAATGCGAAGAAAAACTACAAAAAGAAAGCGCCATCGCGGAGATTCGCCGATTACTTTTCAGACTACCTAGATTATGCGCATTATCACGACCCTAATTTTCGTGCGCTGAACGGTAGTGAATCTTCATTTTATGGCTTTGCACCTTATATCCAAGGACATTGCAATCGAATCTCAAACCACCATTCAAGTGATACAAGTGCCACCCACACCCTCTTTCCTTCTAGCAGAGCCACGGCGAAAAGTTATGTTGATTCCGGTGCAAAACCACAACTTTGATTGCAGACGAGCACTATCGAAAAGCAACTAATGCTGATTAGGCTTAGCCTGTGGTTCGGCATGTTGTCCCGGGAAGTTTGTACCACACAACATGAAGATCGCCCGTCAAAAAGATTGTACTCAAGCACTGATCCAAGAGCAGCACGCGTGATGCGATGTTAGGTTTGTGGCCGGGAAATCAATGGCTACAAAAGTTTGTCGAGCTTATGCAAGCCCACGTACTGGCAGCAAAGGCGAAAGCTCGTGTGGGAAAACCCAAAAGCTTTAAAATTTGGAGACGAGGTAGCGAACACAATAACAATGACTCTTTTCGCAACAGGAAACTTGATGAAGATGCGATCGCACGTTTCAAGCGGAGCACGCGCCGCCGGAGCCACGCTAACATAAGTGCTAAAGTTACTCTGATACCCAAGCAACCGCCTTTCTTCCTCGCTTGGGGAGCCCGCGCAGTGCGGCCGTGGTCTTTATTTTTCCCTCGCTCCAGCTATGCAAGAGGACGTCAAATTTCAACTGCGCAAATACATTGCATAACTCCTGATCATGTCCAAGTTCTGGGTGTGCCTATTATGCACGCAAAGAAAAAACCTAATTTCCCGCAACTAAATTTGGATTGCGTCTATTATGGGAGTGCACCTATTATGTGAGTAAATACGATAGTCGCAGATGCCACGGTCACGATGCATTACTGCACTTTGCCAAGAACACTGTGAGGGGTCGGTGGTAGATATAAAAAACGTATTTTTTAATGCATAAAAAGTATGGAATCATGGTACAGTGGATAGCGTCATGGCTTCGGATCTCGTTGGCGGAAATTTTTGTCTTCTCATCTTGCTTATTTTTTGAGGTCATTTTTGTGACTGCAATATGTCACGGAAATGACATATTTTTGTCAGTGACATATTTCTTGCAGTGACGTATTTCTGTCACTGAAATACGTCACTAATGTCTTGGTGGACCCCTGCATAAAACACTTTTGTGTTAAAAAAAAAGAAAACGTCAATAAATCTCTTTCGTACTTTTTCTCGTTCCATGCAAAATGCAGCCCGCCGCAGCCACTCGAGCGGCTCGCACTCGGTGAGCTACACTGGGACGGACACTGGGAGCAGCAATGGGGGCGGTGGTGCGAACGGTGGCGGCATCGGCGCCAGCCTGGATCAGGGAAGCCGCAGCGTTGGCCGGACATCGGCCTCGAGCAGCATAGGCCGTGGCAGCACATTGAGCAGCCTCGGCCGGAACAGCACCAGCTTCACAAGGACCTCGCTAAACAACCTGACGGTGTCTTCATCGCTCGTGTACAAGCCGGGCGGCACGACGCCCAGCAGCGGCATGATGGTGCTGAGCACCACACCGTCGAGGCAGCAGCAGCAGCCATTCATCGTCGAGCAGCCATCTTCGGGACCATTCCTGGTAGAGGTTACGCGGAGGAGCTCAGCGTCTGCTGCAGTGTCTCCACTCTATTCGGGAAGCATAGCGGCCAACATACCCAGTCTTGCTGCAAACCTGAGCGGCCTCGTCGGCATTGCTGGGACGTCGGCGGCTGGTGTTCCAACAAACATCCCCACTACGTCTGCGAGTGCCCTCCGAGAGACAGCAATGGTCTCGGCAGTGCAGTCAGCAGAGAAGGTTAACATCTGAATGAGCTTTGGAACAAATTGAACATGAAGAGCATTCGGATGCATCTTGTGTGTTTTCACTTGGTTAAGTGACCAAGGCTGAGCGATCTCACGCGATTCTACTGCTACTACTTTTCACAAGCTACGGTCAGTAGTGCCTTCCTGAATACTGTGGAGTCTACTGTACTTATCCTCAAGAGATGACATTCAACTCGAGCTGAATGTGCAAATCTTCAATTCAACATTTATGTGCTCTGCTTAGAGAATGAGGCAAGGTGCACATGTAGCAATTCTGTTACCGTCATGGATTTCCTCTCCGAGTTAATGCTGCGGAGAGAAATTTGTCACCAGCCAAACTGTTTTGTCCAACGGTGACAGCACATGGACTTTTCGGCATGCTGGGCATGCTGTTAATGTGGTTGATCTCGTTTGGTATTGAAGGGAAATGTTTGGCTGCCATTTTGATGGCTCCTTGCAAGTGAAGCAAGAAGATGCTCCCAGCCAGGACACTGGGATGTCAACAAAGTCCATGTCATAGTCACTTTATGCACTTTCAAGTGGGATGATGATTTTTCTAGCCTGCTGATTAGTGTTTTTCACTTGTTTTATCAACAGGTGGTACCTCGATGTTTTGATTTGACTGCCGCTGTGAACTTACTCTGCAGTTGTCTCTGTATTCTGTGGAGTGTCCTGATGGAGCAAGTACAGTACATTTTATGCTGAGTGATCATAGGACATACCTTGAGGATATAGTGATATAGGCAAGGCTAGTGGACTTCGAAAACCTAACTCTTATGTCACGCTTGAGGAATTCGCGAGCACATTTTTCGACCGACTCGGTCGAAACCCTGCAGTATGGTACTTTCTCATAAGCGGCTCGACAAGTTTTTTTCGTCGTACCTGGGAATCGCTCTTCACACGTGATGAGCCCAAGTTCTCGCCTTTCTTGGGCTTGTATTTTTGAGTGTAGATACAAGTCATGCGAACCTAGTACCCAAATTGATGAGGAGGAGGGATGTCAGTTTCCAGCCACAACTGCAAAGTTGACTCTCCTGTGTCTATGTTTTTGTTTTTGTGTGTGTGTGTCTGCGCATGTGTGTCGGTATGTTCACGACGTACCTCATTACTTCTGATGACTGCAGTGTGTCGACATTTTTTCGCAGATCACCTCTTTATTACAAATCGCATATAATGAATCTTCAGGTACAATGAAATAAGTGAGGAATAGTCTTGCTGCTAATGCAGTGTTGTAAATACATACCCATAGTGGAATTTTCGGATACATTGTAAAAATACTTCTTGAATCGGAATTGACTTTTATCTATAGATGTTTGACGGTATTGTTTTGCTTTCCTTTGGGTAAGGTTTCATTGGCTTTCAATATGGCAATTTTGCAGTAATCCTGTTGTTTTTTGAGAATTTGCTGTTAGAATTTTATAGGTTTTTTTTTTCAGTATTTTTTTGCTTCAAGTGCGAGGCCAATTTCCGAGAGCTCAAATAGTGTTTTTTCGTTGTGTTTCTTTTTAGCAATATTTTGTTCGAGCCATCACCATCAGTCCCATCTACTTAAAAAGTGTATCATCGGTCTGGTGCTGATGTTTCTTTGTAATTCTTGCTGGTTGTTGTGGCTGTCGACTTGTTTTTGTGCTTCTCACATGGACTCTGTGAGAAAAATCCAAATCCCCATGTTTTATATGATTGCGTAGTATTGTCGACACTAGTACATGAACTGTGTTCCTGCCACATTTAAGCGCTGTTGCAGAATGCCAACTGAAAAGGTGTAGTTTACTGGGATCAAATCATTTAAGCAATACTTTTTTGGCCAGCACTCTCTTGTGTTTTAATAAGAATATGCCTTCCGACCTTACATAACGTCCATACTTCAGATTCCTTCCAGCTTGCTTCACAATTTTTTATTTGCCTGTCTTTCGACTGCAGTGAGAATGGGGCCATTAACGAGAGATTTAATTTCACGTTTCGTACTGATTCTTGCAGTGCGGCATGTTTTGCATTGATACTGGGGTTACTGTTGATGATGCTGGGGAAAATTCCACAAGCGAGCCTGTCTTCGGAAGGTTGCGAATTCTGTAACCACAGAGTGCAGTTTGTGACTTCTTGGGGAGCCTGCAAGAATCTAGATAAGTTTAGGTGCATGTTTAGATTTTCAAATTTATGTTTAGAATAACAAGTTTAGTTTCAGCACATATAAATGAACTTTTTGATGTATGAGTTAAAGGAAAATTATAATGTATTATGACAATACATAGGACTACCAGTTAGATGTTCCGAGATATCAGGCTGTATCTGTAGAGCACACTAATCATGCTTTCCAGATTAGTGCAAATATATGCAAACAACCTACATATCTTTTAAATTTGGGCTCATGCCCTCCTAGGTTTAGTAAATGCAGATATTGCTAACACAAATTTGCAATGTAATCTTTGTGCTTAGTAATTCATTTTTTACAAATATAAAGTTGCTTATGCTGTAGGCAAATCAGGACTGAATAGCATGTTCTGCAGACAAGCTTTCTCAGGGAGCTTTACGTATGTTGCCGATTTGCAATATGAAGCTACTTTCCGTACAGGCACCGATAATATAATGTATGAATGTTTGGCCCTCCATGGGATTAATTTTTTGACACTTTTGGGGTGGTACTATAGATGACTCTAGAGACAATAGAGACCACTTGGGAATTTTAAGTTAAACTTTTGTTGGATGTCAACAAGCCCACTTGTGCGAATGTTTTGGGCTGTTTATTACATGTGTTGTTGAGCTTAAATTGATAACTGTGAATGTGTCAGTGGGCAAATCTTCTTACTTTTTTTTTGAAAAGTGCATAATTTACCACCAACTTCAATATTCTAATGATGATTATATGTGGTGCGTAATGAGAAAAGGTCTGGAAAGGGCCAAAGATAGCTTGGAATGATCATTATCTCAACCATGCTAGTACAAATGACAACATATTTTCTTGATTGGTGCCTGTTTGCCATACACGTTGCTATATTGTCCTTAGGACAGGCACTTGAACAAAATTAAGCTATGGTCAGAACTAAGTGAGCAGAAAAGAGCACTTTTGTGTTTTAGAACAGTGCTGGCATGTTGTCACATCAGCTGCAAATGTAGCTTCGTTCTCTACTAGGACAAAAGACTTTTTAAAAGCTCTTTTCAATGCCGTGCATTAAAATAATAAAGTTTGAAATTAAGGTTCCAGATCTTCATAACTATTTTTCAAGAATTAGTTTCTTTATTTATTCATCTTTGTTGGCTGCTGTGCTGACAGGTTAATGATTCCTATGATGACAATGTTGCTGCATCTAAACAGTAGAAGAAGGGTGACAAGAAGGAATGAAATTGGCGATTAGAAAATGCAATTCCATGGTGCTTTAATTGCTCAACTTGAAGTTTTGAGTAATAAGCAAGCTTCCTAAATTATTTGCCCTGCCTCTAGTAGGAAACCACTGTGCAACATTAGTTTTAGTTTCAGCAGCTTTGCGTGGCTGTCTAAAAACATTTCAGTTCTGCAAGTGTCATTGTTCACCATTCTGTTATCTTTTACATGCATTTATCACCAAGGAATGGTGGAGCATTCGTGTGCTTAAATACCTACTTCATTTCGACTGTAGTGTTAACCATGGGTTGTACACCCTCTGCTTATTAAAGAAATATCTTGATAAGCTTAAATAAATATAGCGGAACCCTGTAGCGGCAATGGATGTAGTGGATGCCTGCGTGCTTCACATATTCTTTTTAAGAAGTGATGAGAGCACTTAAAGCCAGAGGAAGAAAGCTAGGTAAATCCATGTACGGACGACTGTATCTATTCCACTTGAAGCGTAAGCATATAAATGAGCAGCAATACCAGTGACACATACCAGCGAAACATAACAAAAGGGGTGTCCACTACTTCTGTTCACTGTGTTTGGAATAATGATTGCAACCTTTTGTCTGTGTTGGGCTTCAGTTATATGGCTTTTGAATCACTTCAATAATACTTATCATTGTGTACTGCTGTACATGTAAAGACTAGATGCTTCAAAGTGTTCATTTCATCAATTGAAAACTACAGACTTGATTGTTCTGATTGAAATTATGATACGAATAGCAGTGTTTGCTGTCATCCTGTTTAGTGTCAGAGCTGGCTTACGTTAGTTGTAGACTACGCATTCGTAAACTAAATGACAGCATCAATAAGTGCATAGGATGCCAGTTCATGGAGTGTTGCGATTTTTACTTTGGTTTTCATGTTTTGCTAGCGTAAAGTTTACTTTCTGGAGCTGCAGTTTTACTCTGTGGAAGTTCTGAGGAGTCCAGCATCTTGCCGATTTCCCTTTGATGATTCAACTGGTAAATAATATCAGTGGTTGTATTTTACTACGAAAACTAATTGGAAAGGGATCAAGTTAGTGCAGTAATTCATGTTTGTATTTGTTGTTTCTAATTTATGAGAACCTTCTCACTTTAAATTTTGTCGTACATTCTAATTTACCATGAGAATGCTATCACCTTGCCTCCTTCGTTGTGGCAGATGGTATCATGTACTGAACCTAAATAGAATCAACTCCACCTATAGCTGATTCATGCAGTGCTTGTACAAGGGCTATCGTCTTGTTCTTTTTTTTTTCTTTATTGCTGTTACGAAAGCAAAAACAGCGGCCTACGTCGTGGTGCTTGCAAGTCATGAGCAAAAAACTCGCTAGTCACCCTTTTAAGCCTGCCGTAGAAGACTTCTCACTTTCACTCTTTTTTCAACGGGTACCAGTTGTACATACTGTACAGAAAGAAGCGACAACAAAAGATGGTTGGACACATTTCCTTACTATGAGGCGTCCATTATGGCTTAGAACAATTCTTCGAGCATGTGATAAAGAACATATTGTCTGTACATAGTTTGTGTTCCACCCTTTGTTTCTGGCTTTGGTTCTTAACCTCTCGACAGCGTATGTGTTTGTGTGTGCTGTCTAAAATGAGATCTTGTGGAATGAACTGGACTTCTACGAGCAGTGGTAACAGCAGTTACACTCTTGAATTTGGTCTTCAGGAACTGAATGCTTGGGAACCTAGTCTTGAACTAAGGCACCATTTATTTCTCTGCGTGAGTGACTCTTGCGTGAATGTGACTTGCATATACCTCTCCTCGGGATGAAGCAACCGAGATGAATTTGTCATTTCAGTGTTTTTTTTCTACTGATTTGTAAGTTACCGTTGGTGAGTGGGTTGAAGAGGTTTCTTCTTGTATTCTTATGTTCCTGGGAACTAGTGTATTGAGGACCCGTGATTGTGTTGCTTTTTGTATTGCCTATTAAACTCTGAATGCAGAAAGAACGTGTTGTATGCTTTTTATCTGTCGATAGTTTGTGAAATAAGCACCTGCCAAAAAAAGATAAAGAAGGGAAAATGCACTTATAGGAAATCTGTGTGCTTGCACTCAAGTGTTTTGAACTCACCATAGAGGGAGTGGTCAAAATTTTATCGCAGTGTCCCATTCCTCTATTGGTCGCGGGCAACGAGTCGCATTGTACTGTGTGATATCGGTGCACTATAAAGAACACCAAATGGTCAAAATTTTCAGAGCCGTCCCCCCCCCACTACAGCGTTCTACCGAGCCTGTTGTACGCTATGGCGCGTCTCACTCCTAGGGCCTTATTAAAGTAATTTCAATCGTTGTTCTATGGCGTCTCTCATAATCCTATCGTGGTTTTGGACGCTAAACCACAGAAATAATTTGACAGCCGACTCGCGCTGTAAGAAGCTGGATTAGCCTAGCCTAGCGTCGCTATGATGAAAGCCATCAGTCGCTGAAGGCTTTTTCGCGGGGAAACCTATGGCCACAGCTGTCTCGTGGGCTTTTTATCACCATCGTCGTAATCGACGAGTGCAAACAAGACGTGTCCCGCAAGGGGTCGTCCTTTCCCCGGTGTTGTTCAATATCTTGGGGAGCTCTGTACCATGGTACCAGGACGTTCACACATATGTGTATGTGGATGACATTGCATTTTTTTCAGCAGAAGAGGACATTCGTAAGCTATTTCAAATATTACAGTCACACCTATCTGCCGTAGAAATGTGGCGTGATAGTTTACATCTGCATTTAAATGTCATGAAATGTTCTGTTTTAACATTTCCACTCAAAGACCCTTTTCACATCTCGCTCTCCTATTATCTGGATCCTATCCCTCAAGTAGTGAATGTAAAATATCTGGGGGTGATTCATGACCACTCAATGTCTTGGAAGACACACATTGAGTACATTGCAGCAAAGGGAGGTCATGCGGTGGAAATAATAAGCAAAATCAGTAATAGTCGGTTAGGTATGCGGAGAAGTACTCTTATGTCAGTGCATTGTATATTCGCCCCGTGCTTGAGTTTGGGTGCGTTTTATACGCGGGGGCACCTGCTTACAAGATAAATTCTCTGGTAGTCATAGACAGACAAGCCTTGAGACTATGCTTAGGTCTCTCTAAGTTTGTTGCAATCAAGATCTTGTATCTGGAAGCTAGGCTTCTTTCACTTGCTACCCGTTTTAAATTGTTAGCTACACAGTCATTTCTCAGGCTATATGAATCGCCGGTAAGGTGCTCAGAAACAGTTTTTATTGACCGTCCTAACTTGTTTTTTGGACAATACTGGTTGAGATTTTGTATACCCCAAATTCTGGCTATACAGCGCTTTCTAGATAAATTAGACATTTAAATTAATGCTGTTTCCTTAATCAGTATCATTAACAGTGCTGTTAAATTAGTTTGATGATATATTTTCGGAAAATTCAAAATTGATGCCGCTCAGTTTTCTAGAAGCTATATTAAGAGGTTACTTGGCACATACGTCAATGCAAGCAGTCATAGCGACTGATGCGTCACAAAGTGAAGAAAAATGTGGAATTGGTATTTTTTCTCCTTCCCTAGATTGATCCTTTTTGCTGCGCCTTCCAGTTTTTGTGCCCATCTATAACTGCTTCAGTAAGTTCCGCAGTAATTTTAACGAATTCTCTACCGGTATGTGTCTCTTACTGCAGATGTGAACTCCCAGGCTCAGAGTGCTTTCAAAGCATAAGTTCCCTCGCATCTCAATCTGATCAAATTGGTCTGGGTTCTAGGACATAAGGGCAGATGCAGATGCACATATGAATGAAATGGCAGATGCACTGGCAAAGTCATCTTTAACTGGGCCTGTCATTGAGGTATTGCCGGCGTCGAAATTCTCAATAGGCGCCACATTAAGAAGGAAACTGCTGTTAGAGGAATTTTCTACACCTTCACTAACAGCCACTCCAGAATTCAAACACTTGTACCATTGGAATAGTAAAATATGCCAAACGCGAAGAACGGAAGTCGCAATCACTAGACTGCGCTGTCGAATTCCGCAGCTAAATTTATATTTACACAGAGCTGGTCTGGCAGCCTACCCTTATTGTCCTGTTTGCGGTCAACTGAACATTTCCGCAGCTAAATTTATATTTACACAGAGCTGGTCTGGCAGCCTACCCTCCTTGTCCTGCTTGTGGAGTAAATGAGTCAACTGAACATTACCTCGTTTACTGTAATAGATTCTCTGCCTTACGCAAAAACACTTTAGGTGCCGTTTGCCACCTTCTCAGAAATAGATTTAAATGCTGAAAATGTGCCTTCTTTCGGGACTTTGTCTCTTGGCCACAGCGACGGGAAGATTGTGGACGCATTGCAGGAGTTCGTCAAAAGTTCAAAGAGGTTTAAGTGTTGAAATCATTTTTCAGCAGACTTTTACAAATTCACATAAATCAAATACGCCGCTTTATTTCATTACACTACAGATTATTCACGATTCAACCATCAAATTCGTCCTGTTGCATCTTCCTTTTGTTTATCGTGAGTAGATTAAAACTAATGAATACTACCCGGCTCTTGGCCAATCTCCCAGTGTGAGTGTGTGCCATATCGTCAAGGACCGTTACTAGAGTGGCGCCAGCGACATGTGGAACAGAAGAAGAAGAAGAAGAAGAAGAGACAGTCGCCATGTACTGGAGTCCGGAAGAGGGTACCAGAAGTCCAGGAGACGGCGGGACACCGGCTCGAGCTGCGCTGCACTTTGTCATCCGGCCCAGCTCGGCGGCAGCCGGACGACCACTGGGTAGCCGGACGGCCGTGCTCCCGCCCGAATCGCCGTTGCCACCCGTGTTGTTCGAGCTCCCGTTGAGGCCCAAGGAAGAGGAGCCCGTCAAGCAGAAGCAGAAACGCCGACGCAAGAAAGGGAAGAAAAGGCTCGGAAAGAAGAGCGCCAAGCGCGGCGAGGCGGTCAACCAGGAGGAAGTACCGGCCAAAAGCGAGGAGGTTAGACGAGTTCGCTTCTAACCAACTGTTCTTGCACCGCGTCAGCGTGGTCCCGCAACTTTGCATCGCCACGCGTGGCAACTATAGAAGCACCCCAGATTCCGTCGACGCTGCCGTAATGTTTTTGCCTATATATTGATAACATCGTCCCGTGCGCTGTGTATTTAGTGTGCAAGCGTGTGAGGGCAGCTGACCATCGCGGTGAGGCCGCTTATGAAGTCGGCAACTTCGCCCCGCGTGTCGTACCGTGTGCGAATGAGAGCGTGCGAGGACAGCCCGACATTCGCGGCTCAAGCGAAATGAAACTCGCCGACTGTCGTCCGTCGATCGTGCGAAACCGATGCAGGGGGACACGCAGAAGCGTGTCTTCTGCAGGAAACAGCGTGCTTTTATCTGCCGGATGCATGTGCGTCTGTCTTATCTTGGCAGCGATGAGCCCCTAAAATGTCAGTCTTCAAAACCGAATTTCAAGAAGTGCCATTTTTCTTCGTGTTTGAGGCTCTCGTTCACCCAATGCTAAGGACATATTCCGAACTTATGTGCGTATCTCAAGTCAATGTTGAATTATTAGTGCATGACTGACATTTCATCAGAAGTGTCGCTGCACACGTCTATCACGTAGCTTCAATTTTCTGTTGTGTACTTACAGAACCACGTCGCAACACGCTCTATTTCATTACAGGATATACCTTCCTTCTAAGTGGCTTAGGGGTACTCGTGTACCGCAAAAGCTGAACGTTCACGTGGTTCCCGCGAAATGAAACAGCTTGCTGCGCTGGAGTGCCTATACGCGGAACACCAACACAGCCATTAAGAAACTCTATTATGGCCACAGCATACTTTCCATGAAAGCTACTGGCTAGAAAAAGATTGGTCTAACTGCTACAACGGCATATTTTTCAGGAGCGAAGCTCCTTGTGGCCTGACTACATGTAGCCGTCGCAGCGCGTCAGCGCGTGGCCTTTTGAGGGCGCGCGCAGTTGCGCGTCCTCTTCCCATACTGACGGGACGTGGCACAGCGTCAAAACGCCACACGCTGCAATGGGTACTGCGATGGGTACGTGTGGTAAGGCCTTTAAAGCCTGACCCCACGTATCTGCCAGACTTTAGAGGCCTTACCACACGTATCTGTCGGTGCGGGTCTTTTTGACGCCGCGGCGTCGAGACCTCTCCCATATGGAGAGCGAGAGCGCGTGGCTTCGCGTTGCCACGCGCCCATTCTCTTGATAGAGGGCGCGGCGCCACGTCAAAACGACACGCGCCGACGCGCTGCGACGGATGCGTGTGGTCAGGCCTTTAGACCCGCACTCCGCCGTCGCCGTCGAAGCTCCCTGCGTCGGGGAAGCACGGCGAGCACAACGTGTGCGCCCGGTGCGGCAGATGGCTCGCGCTGCGCTGCGCGCGCCGCACACTCACTCGCTCCGTCGTTCCCGCCACCAAGCGCAGCAGACACTCTCCCCACCTCACCACCTTCAGAAAGCCAGCAGCGAGATCAGGCGCGTATTAGTGTGCGTTCCATTTCTAAGGAGGCTCGTCGTTTGTATTCGTACACGGAACTGCTGCTAGTTTTCGATTGCGCCAGTTTGCCTCAAGACACAACAATAAGTTCTGTACGCCTTCCTGCGCGAAGTCAAAGATCGAACGCAGGTGAGAAGCATATATGCATTTCTATGCAAATGTTGCAGACTGCTGAGGCGGAGGACTGCAATCGAACAGGATTTTAGATGGTTTTTAGGGGCCGTTTGAACCAAAGGCATGCCGATAGGAGGTTAGGCTATTCGGCTTTTTTGAAACGGCAGGACAAATGAAGTGGACAGTTTGAAGTAGGGTCAATTTTGCGTTGCTATACGCTCGGGTGCTGCAGCCACACTCGCGCAAACTCTCAACAGGGAGTGATGACTGCTCTTGACGATTTGGACCGTATACTAAGTTACAGCTCGGAATCGCAACACGTACAGTGGGACTGTGATTTCGTGGGTGGTTGTAACCTCGCTAGTGGTCTGACTCGATGCATTGATGGGCTAGCTGGTGCTTATTCATGGTATCTTCTGGTGAGAAAAAACAAGGCACAGCGCTACAGAATTGGCCAGTCAGGACGAAGTGGTGACTTCGTCTTGTCGTATTTGTTGCGCAGCTATTTAGCTCGAAGTGTTATATTGGGTAGCCACCAGCTAGCCCTGCAACATGCCTATTGAGTTAGGCTACTCGGGAGTTTGTAACCGTGAAGACGTACAAAAGCTTGCGTAAGGTGTCGAAGCTATTCTTTGCGAACGTCCACAGTTTCCGAGCGAGGCAGTACTATCAAGGTGTACAGCTGTCAAAGTCTGACAGCTGCACCATCCGTGACATGAACCCCCAAATCCGTCTTTTTCACGATGCCACGGCACACGCTCCCTTTCCCCAGCTGAAAAGTCGCAAAATGCCCTTTGATCACGGAGGCTTTGGTTGTGGCGATACCACTTGTCCGAGCCCCTTGGGAAACAACGCGAAAACGGCTGAGGGCAGCACAGGAAAGTGCAAAGTGAGGATCGTCTCTGTCAGCGCAGCTAAATTTTCTAGGTTGATGCAGGATCGAAAAGACTCTCCCGTGACCTTCCTTGGAGCCTTGGCCGACTCCTGGTGCCCTCCAAAGCCGAATACCGGCGATGGGGTTTCGTCCCATATAGTGACCAGAGTACCAACGGCTTCGTTACTCGAGCTCAGAGACAAGGTCAGTTCTATTTTACTATGATGGCAACTGTACGGACACTCCATAGGTTTCGGCCATTGTCGCCTTGTTCCATATAAAGTCGAAGTCAATAGCGTCGTTCCGTCCATCACGTGTTCCGCGCGCTGATTGTAGTGCGCTAGCAATAGGGCGAACGCGGCTGAGGCAGAGATGAAATAAGATTTATTTATTTATTTATTTATTTATTTATTATTTATTTATTTAAGATGAAACCTAACCAGTCGTCACCATCGTGCAAAGGCCGCATGCGATCGCATGGGGACGCGTAAGAGGCCCGCAGTCAACGGCTCCTCAAGCCCCGCCTGCCTTTGGTTGAAAGGAGGAGCATGCGGGGACGTCAGTGGAGAGTAAGACTACATTCACGCTGAGAAGTGAAACGAAAATGCCAGAGCGGCCGGGAAAACACGACCGCGCGCTCCGAGATTGTTCACATTTGTTCTGCCCTTTAGGAATGCTACCACCGCCGCTGGATTCGCTACTTTGAGAATTATTTTAATTGGCCTGCTTTCTGAGCACGGAATTTCGTATCGAATTCTAGTTACTTACACAAAGTACTGAAAAGAAGCAGCTCGAACCTTTTCAAACGTTGTTTCGGGAGATACGCCAATAGAAACGACACGAGTGAACGCACCGGCTGAATCAGCCGGCTGGGAACAAAAGCGAGACACGTTGGGGCATGCTGACTCGCTGCTGCTGCACCGTCTACTTTCAGTGATTTCGGTGATCGTGATCTAAACCAGGCTCTCGATGAACGCGTCTTGGTTAAGGCTGTGAAGCTTTGTCGTGCTGCACGGGTATTTACAGTTTGAGCCGATGCGAGCCACCGCCGACGCCTTTGCCGCCATGTTGAATCTGCGGCTGGCCGTATAGATCACGCAGTTAGAGCTAATGCTGCCAAAACCGTGAAGCGAAAACGGCATCCGCTTTCACGTAGCGGGAAAATCGGTTTTGGACCAATTTTTTTTTTGTTCTGGCATCGAGCGTGGTTTTCCGGCCGCTTAGGTGGCGTAGAGAGTGAATTTCCCGCGAGTTTTGCCGCTTTCGCTCCCTTCGAAGCCAAGTGTGAACGCGACCGTAAAAAGATGATAAAGTAGGGGAACTGTGTCGCTCGAGCAGCAACTGCGAACTTATGATAATTAGGGCGCGGTCATGAAAGCAAGCGCGCTCATTATCTCTAAAGAGATCAGTACACAGCTCCTAACGAGCTGCCAGCACGAAATTGAACTCGCTCCCTGGAGGGACCGCATTCCATTAGGCAGAATTTTGTGGTGTTACACGAGATCGAATCCCAAATATTTAGCTGCTAGACTTCGTATAATATTCTAGTTCGCTGCTGTCGCAGAAAGAAAACACAAAATAAAAAGGCGTAGTGCTGAAATGCTACACAGCATGCTATAGCGTATAAAAGGCCGATATAACGCCTCTCAAGGATGCATATCACACGGATGTACATCATATGTATACATAAAGATATTTTTATTTAGCTTACACTCACCTACGTACCTGGTCCTACATCTTTGACGCTGTAAGCGCTATTTACTTGCAAGGTGAAACTGTTGATGGGCCTTTCTCTTTCTGCAAAGTCATATTTCGTTCGTAAATTTCGTTGCACAACATATTGCCAGACATTGCGGTATGACCAGCCTCAAAGAGGCATGCATTTACATCTTTCTATTACGAAGTCAACATGGTTAAAAACGACAGGCTTGCGCGGAATACGCAGTGCGTTCACAGCGAGAGCGGGAAGAGCAGCTTTTCTACAGTTCCCGGTAAACTCCGTCGGGGCAACTGCTACAAGTAGAGGATGCATTCACTGAACCCTTCCCGCCAGGCCGTGCCAGCGAGTGCGCAGGTAGATCCGTGGTCGGTCAGTGCTCGGGAATATAACAGCCGGATGTTTCTTCTTCGAAAAATCTCAAGATGACATGTGCTGTTGATAACTTTGGTTGTGGTCCGACGATAATATTCGCGTGCGGGACTACAAAAATGGCGACTGATATATGGCGACCACGGTGGAGGAGTATACATTTTCCTCCACCGTGATGGTGACTGCCGCGCCAGCGCCCCTTGCAGATGACGTCACGCGAATACCTCCTATACACTTGCAAGGTACCGACTACGCCATAAATCATCTTAGTTTTCGTGAAGTAGAAGAAGCACTTACTGTGCCATATTCGTTATTCAGTGGAGATGCTAGACACGGCACTCGCTACAACTTGTATTTAGGCAGTCGCTTCATAACACTAAGATCGATCGACCAGTCAACCGATCAAAGCAATGAATGTGAATGAATGAATGAATGAATGAACGAAACGGAACATGCGAGTTTGGGCCTACCACGTAACTACTATTCCTTCCATTCTTTTATCTTCTCGCAGGCCAGATCCGAAACAAGCCCCAAGTTTGCATCCACGGCGAACCTCAGGAATGCTGGCTCGGCGATCGACCCACCAGTGCCCGGCTCAAAACTTGCGGCCGAGCCGCAAATTTTGAGCCGCCTTCGGGCCGCGGCGCCGCGCTGCCCGAAACCGCCTTCGGGCCCTCCGCCTAAGGTCGACGGCGTCGCGCAACAATCGCGCGACATCGTCAGCAAGTCTCCGCTGACGTCCGACCGGGTTTCCGAGAAAAGCCACGACGCGAGCCACGACAAGAACAGCCAACCACCGGGCGGTGTCGAGCGATCGACGGTCTCCATGCACTCCAGCATGAAAGGTACACATGCGGCCCAGTCACTGTGGTCTGTAGTCACTATATGGTGTTTGACTGCTGACCTGACTGGATTTTCGATGAAGGTGAAATTGCTCGAGGCCCGCGTACTTAGGTTTCAGTCCACAATTTATCAGCGTAAGCCGGTTCATTGTCTGACTTTCATCATCATCATCACCAGCCTGACTACGTCCACTGCAGGACAAAGGCCTCTCCCATGTTCCACCAGTTAACCCGGTCCTGTGCTTGCTGCTGCCAATTTATACCCGCAAACTTCTTAATCTCATCTGCCCACCTAACCTTCTGTCTCCCCCTAACCCACTTCCCTTCTCTGGGAATTCAGTTAGTTACCCTTAATGACCAGCGGTTATCCTGTCTACGCGCTACATGCCCGGCCCATGTCCATTTGCTCTTCTTTATTTCAACTACGATATCCTTAACCCCCGTTTGTCCCCCAATACACTCCGCTCTCTTCTTGTCTCTTCTTGTCTGACTTTAGTGTTCCTTTAATGTACAGCCGCGGTCACGTTTGTGTAGAGTGCTCGAGCATCCGGTTTTTGATCAGTGGGCCAAAGCCTTGAGGCAGTTTCGGGCTCTGAAGCGATGTATGAGGAGCATGCATGGCCTAGTTGTCAAGGTGACCACGTCTAAGCCTAATACTGCCCCCAAGGTTTCGCCCCACAGAACACCGGCGGTTCGCGTGCTCCACACAGACGTGGCCGCGGCTTTACAGTCGTTAGCATGCTTAACCCGAACGCCCCGCAGCTTGTGCTCAAACAGTTTTGAGTGACGCTGCCGCCATGTAGTTTTGGGTTCTGTAGCGGTCCGAGATGTTACCCATGGAGGCCAACACACTATCCGAGCATGCCGATCTATTAGCTAGGCAACAGCACCGAGCCCTTTGCGGCTGACATCAGTCAAGGTATAGTAGTCCAGGTCACGCGCTGAAGCATTCAGGTTAAGCTTGCTGACGACTGATTCACGGAATAAGAAAGTGTCGTGCCGTAACTGTACCGCGCATAGGAGGTCACCTGCCCCGCCGCGGTGGTCTAGTGGCTTATGTACTCGGCTACTGACCCACACTTCGAAGGATTGAATCCTGGCTGTGGCGGCTGCATTTTCGATGGAGGCGAAAACGTTGTAGGCCTGTTTGCTCAGATTTTGCTGCACGCTAAAGAACCCCGGAAAGTCGAAACTTCCGGAGCCCTATACAATATGGCATCTCTCATAATTGTATCTGATTACGCAAATGCTTGTTCTGGGTGATGAAACAAAGAATATTGTAACCACAAAATGCTGTCATCTTGCACAGAGAAGACAACTAGTGATTACTGAGAAAGTCTTTCCTTTCGCGGAGGACCTAAAGTAACTGTTTATGATGATGGCGATGAATGAATAAAAGAACAAAGACATAGATAATAAGCGACTGCTGCTTATTATAATGGGTGCCATGAAATGTTTCGCTGAAGGCGCCTACCAGCAGAAGCCCTGTGTCCTTTTTTTTTTGTTTTTCCAGCACATCAACTTTTCCACGTATGGTGGTTTTGGGATGTTATATCCCGCATATCTTAGGAGGTCACCTGCTGTGGAGGTGACCTCCTGTGCTCGAGAGACAATTACGGCGCGAAACTTTTCTCTGCTTTACCCTATTCAAAGCCAATAAGGTTTTGTTTGCCTTTCTTCAAGGTTCGACCGGAGCGGTGCTAAAGGACGCGTGGCCGACTAGTGGCCAGTCGGTGCCCTACTTGATCGCGGCGTTCGTCGTGCTGTGCGTAGCCGTCATTCTCATAACAGCGTTGACGCTGCGGTCGACCAAGTATGGCAAGCCAATCCTCGCCTGGGTTCTGAGAGAAAACGAGACCCGGCGCTTTCCGGTGCCGCTGCCGAAAAGGCGCCAAGAGGACGCAAGAGGCACGACCGCCGTCACCACGGAAAAGAACTCCTTCTCGTGACGTCACCGTTGTACGCGTACCCTCATGAGACTACATATACGCATATATATTACATATACTCCGTATGTAGTACTTACTGTATGTGCTACTACAGATATATATGCTTATAAAGGATACAGTTGAATGAAAACGGTGCCTGTCATACTCAACACACTGCAGAGGGTGCTCGAATCACTCTTAATGCAGAATTACTGGATATACCTAACGGCAAACTTACAGTAGCTGTACTTTGCTGTAACACCCACCGTTTTGCTCGGACAGTACGAAAATAAACGGACATATAGAATGTTCTGACGCGTTTACTGGCGTTATCTATTGTATATATATATATATATATATATATATATATATATATATATATATATATATATATATATATATATATATATATATATATATATATATATATATATATATATATATATATATATATATATATATATATATATATAAGGACGATAAAGCTTTCATGAAAGCATCTTCACGTTTACAGCTGATGGACCAGCCAGCCTTCGTCAAATTGAAGGCTTCGTCAGAACCAGAAACATAACGATGACCTGCATGGCATGGATAGCGTGATTTACACGTCACGCCCATTGTGAACTCGTGCTTGTTGCGCTCTCTCAAATACACTATAATTGGTGTTTACGGGACGTGACCGTATGGCAAACTTTTGCGAACATTTTTGATGGTGGCATTGAGAAAATAATGACTTGATTGTCATGCATAGCATGATTTTACATGTCACACTGATGGCCTTTTCGCTCGCTTGATATGCACCATAACTGGTGAGTGACGTGACTGTACGAAGACAAGCTATATGACAGGTGGTAACAGCTGGTAATGTAAAGACATGCACGTCATGTATATCATGAAACGTGCCTGGTGAGTTCGCGGTCGTTTTTACTCGCTTGATATAGGCCAAAATTGCTGTGTGACGCGACTGTAGGAAGAGCAGCTACGACAGGTGGTAACAGCTGGGAATATAAAGACATGCATGTCATGTATGTCCTGGCGCGCACATTGTGAGCTCGTGGTCGTTTTGATCGCTTGATATACACCTAAATTGGTTTTGTGTGGCGTGGCTGTACGAATAACACTAACGACGTGTGGTAACAACCAGGGAAATGTACAGTACATGCATGTCATGTAAGTCATGACACGCTCGTCGTGAGGTTGAGGTCATTTCGCTCGCATCATGTACAGAAAAATTGGTTTGGGGGTAACGTGACTATATGACGAACATATATGAGAGGTGGTGATATAAAACTAATAACTTACATGCCATTCTTAGCATGATTTACATGCCAAGTTCGTTTTTGGCTCGCGACGATTTTACTGCATTGCTTTCCACGCTCCTAGTGAGCCAGTGGCCGTTTCGCGAGATTGATAAACGCAGCATTTGTATTGCGTGAAGGGATGATACGAGGAGCGTACGTGATAAGTAGTATAGCTTGAAAATATGTATTCACAAGCACTTACATTAAGGCTTTTGCAAACGCGGATGTACCCTACTTTGAAAATGTTACACATCATGTACCCTGCCCTATACCCAAGTAATCTTTGTCCACATTGTGGGGAAATAGCTTCATTAGAACACATGCTCTGGCAGTGCACCAAATTCGCTCATTTATCGCACATCACCTCTGCCAGATGGGAGGCGGCAATCCGCAGCTCGTCCTTGGCAGATCAGCTCTGGGCTGTCCACCAAGCCCGCGAGGCGGCTGAGGAGCTTGGCATCTCAGTCCCCACGTGGGAGCTGCCCGCAACACAGTGATCTGTGTTTTGGAGGACCAAGTAAAGTTTATCCGATCCAATCCAATTCACGCCACGTGCCCCATGACTTGCATGCATACTGCTCTTTGCTGGCTGCTTCATATTATATATGCATCAAGTTCCTCCGGTGCGTGAGATCTGTCGAATTTTTAATATTTTGTAGGCATATGTATACATGCACTCATACACACGAGCACGAATGCGCTTAAAAAAAAAAAAAGGGGGGGGGGGGGTTAACTACATACTTGACGCTTCTTCTCCCAGCGGGAAACATGAATTTCACTGAATACGGTTTGCATTCTTCAGCACCGTCTGCTGCGTTTCGGTCAGGCTTCACATACCATATAGACTCTGGCTACTGTATAAGCAGCTCTCAGTGTGTCGTAAACGAATATGCAAAATTTAAGAGCAATCCCAAGCATGTGAGAAAACGAAGCGATCGAGGGCCTTTATTTTTTTAGGAGACTAGTGTGCGCATGCGCAGCAGCGATGACGTCATGCGCGCGATGTTTTTTGGAGGTCACTAGGTGGCGACACTTACAAACCATGACGAAAAATACCAGGTCCCGAGATTTTATACTGATGCATGGCGGAGGACAACTTCGGAGTTCACCGACTCCCGGTTTCGATTTCGACGATCCGCACTCGAGGCGCTGTTCAGACCTGCAAAAGGCACGTCGCCTCGTGCCTCAACCGTTTTAGCGTCCTACCGCACAGACCACCGGTGCAAAGTCTGATTCGTTTCCTGCAGTGAGTACGGTGATCAATCGATCATTTCAGCGACGCGCCTCATGAGATAGAAACGACTGTCCCTCAGGTATTGTAGGCAATAACTATTACGAGCAGTTGTTCCATGCAAGAAGTAACATTTTATACTCGGGTTCTATTTAGGCTATGGTTTCTGCCATTCATGTTTCGTTTTTTTGGTGGGGGGATTTACACTTCCCCTCTGTAATGCTTTGATATGATCCTGAGAGGTACAATAAATAGAATATTTGATGTTCGGGATATAACCTAGTGCAGTTATAATTTAGGTTTCGTGTGTTTATTTGCTATTTTTTGAGTCATTTTCATTTGAAGCGCATTTTATGTAGTTGGGACAAGGTGTTCTTGCGTTACCTTTTTTTTACACTTTCTAATGACATAGTTCGATAATGATTACGATGTCTTAATGCTACTCTTTGTAATCCTCTATAAATATTGTATAATTTTGTGAATATGTAACGCAATGTGTGTACTTTGTAACCCGCTCCTGTAAAAATCCCCGATAGGATTGACAGTACCACTAAATAAAAAAAAAACGTAAATAAAGCTAACGTGTACCAGCACTCAAGTCACGTGTTAGTAATTCCAACCTGTACATGACAGCGAAATCGCGAAGTGACATTCGGTCTAGCGAAGCATCGACGAGAGTGTCCCCTCTGTGACACCGGCTCCACAAGACAGGCCTCGGTCGCGGTAGGCCTACCGGCATGGTTTGTGACAGTTGCTGACGGACGAGGCACACGCGCGCCCTCTGAGCTGTAGCCGTGATGGGAACAAAGGCTGCAGCGGCACGGATGCCTCGCGTTGTTTTAAGACATCGTTGCCGTAGGCGTCTGAGTCTGGCCAACTTTGCTGCCTCCGTGCCAGAAGCAATGACGCGCGTAATCGAACGAGCGAAGCGACCCCTGACGCCACGAATGGAAAGGTGATCCGAACGAGGTCGCTTGCTGCTGGGATTTTGTGGTTGTTGTAGCGTCGGAAATCTGTATCATACACGCGAGCGAGATTAGTTGTGCAGTATTTTTACCGTACATGCATGAACAAAGAACTAAGAAGTACTAAACAGTAAAGTGTATCGGTAGAAAAGGATAAACCCTAATAGAAATGAATAAGCGGTGAAGTTTATTCCGAACTCATGAAGTGAAGATTGGAGCTGGTTGTCATTCTATTACACAAGATATTGACAGCATGAAAAATATACTTTGTGTCATTTCACTTGTTTTTCGTTCAGTTTTCGCGCTTTCAATATCTTGCTAAGACAGAGACAAAGGAAGAATTGGGCTAAATATATGTACAGAAGGAACAAAGAGCTTCTATGTCCGGTGCAATATTCAGAGAAATGTCAAACACATAGCTACAATAGACGCTCAGCCGACGTGACGCTTGTATCATAGGCGTAAATATCTAATCTCTAGGAAATGAGATAGTCAACCCGACAACTACAACTGACGTTCCACGAACATCGCGCCCACATAGGACGCTTTTCCCAAACAGTTTTCAGACCTGACGTGGTTTTGAGCTAGAATACCTGGTTGCGATGCAGAAAGCTCTGGTTAGAGTTTAGTTGGAATCCTGATATTTAGTGTTGCATTAGTTGGGCCAACGCTGCCGATATCAGTTTTTAGTATTGCTTTCACATTTAAATTAGCAATTTATGTTCTTGCCGTTCCTGGGTAGATATAAACTTTCAATCAGATGTGACGCATACCCACACACCACGGCCCGTGGTGTACGGGTGTGTGCCACACGTGCATGTAGGAAGAGGTTGGACGACCTACGTGACAGAATTTGCAGGCTGTTAACGCCGTGACCAGAAATTCGTATTCCTCAAACTGTCTTACCCTCCCATATAAATTTTGGTCTATTTCAAGTTAGAGAGACGATCATGAGAGGATCCAGACGTAGGTGGCTAAATAGATAGATACGTAAATCAATACGCTCAAAGTACGTGCAGTATGCGACGGGAGAATGCTTCACATTTAAAAAGACCCGCTCAGTGTGATGCTGTGAACTAAACACTTGGATATACCGATATATGCGCCCGAATATAAGCAATGTCGATCGCTGTATTTTTGGCTTCATCAAATGGTCTACCAGTTAGGCAGTGGTCGTGTCGCGGGATCGCAGTGGACAATAGCACGTATTTTCAACAAGCATAATTTTGTTAAAAAGCTAATGAACGTGAAAGAATGCTTCAACAAGGCGGTAAAGATTAAAACTCCAATAATGCTCATGTAGCAATTTTTTATTCATATATGTCAAGCATGGTAATGCAGGCGACGTTAAAGCCGCCTATACCATCTTCAAGATATGAAACCTGAAGAACACACGTACACAAAAGCAAGAAAATTGAAAAAAAAATGAATTAATAGGACAAGAAGCTGGATGTGTTGCTTCTCCGCCATCATCGTATAGGTTACTCCTGTATACATTGAATACACACTTCCTTCACTTTTTTTTTTTTAAATTGCAACTTCGTTCACAATGGTTCATGACATTTTAGTACTCTGGCTTTTAGTACATATATAGCCCCGCCGCGGTGGTCTAGTGGCTAAGATACTTGGCTGCTGACCCGCAGGTCGGGGGTTCAAATCCCGGCGGCGGTGGCTGCATTTTCGATGGAGGCGGAAATGTTGTAGGCCCGTTTGCTCAGATTTGGGTGCACGTTAAAGAACCCCAGGTGGTCAAAATTTCCGGAGCCCTCCACTACGGCGTCTCTCATAATCATATGGTGGTTTTGGGACGTTAAACCCCACATATCAATCATTTAGTACATATATATTATTTAGCCTAGCATAGCATTTCGACGTCGTAGCGACGCCATCATCACATTCACCATCACCGTTCATGTGGTTATGTTTTGCGTGCGAGCTGCAAGCCATCGTTCTGAACGGCAAAGCCCCGTGAAGACGTCTCCACGTTCCCCTTATCGTTCTCAGCTTTTAGCCACGCTGACCGAGCAGAAGAAGGATTCAAGGAAACGAAGAAGTGTCTTTTTTTACGCGCACGCGCGCACTGCCTCCTTTCATAATTTCTGGGGTGGAGCCGGCAACACGAGATATCAAGCAGTCGCCATTATTTGGCGTCGCTCGCTCGAAACGGTCATTGCCGGTGGCACGGGCTTCGCACTTGAAAACCAGCAGCTGCTTCAACACGCTACCGTGGTTCGAAGCGTCTTGTACACGTGTGGTCATATCGTCTCCCGGACACCGGAAGTAGAGGAGGTCAAACCGCGACACGTGCTCGTGACGTCACGACGTCATAACAGTGTCAGTTCAGGCTGCTATTGGCGCCACGCGTGAGACAACGTTTGCGCAGGTGTCTTGCCCCCGTATTCGCAAACGCTCCTCGACTCGACTTCCACCCTTCACTTGACAGAGTTGAGCACTGCGCCACCGCTCGGCTGAAAATAACACTGCGCTACTCAAGAATCGCAGCAGATTATTGCTGATATGCAGTGACCTGCCGAGCCTAGAGACGGCGCTCCCATCGGCTTTCTCAAGTGAAGGTGAAGCGTTGAGTGAAGGGACGTTCTAGAATACGGGGGTCAGAATCGCATCGCGAGGCGTGTTCGAGAAAGAGCTTCTAATGATTTGGGTAATGAAACGATGTTGACTTTGGGTCGTCATGGTGGCCGTGGGCCGGCGTGCGGGATCAATGGGTACACGTCCTTGAACGACCTGTTCTTACCTGGCCTGGCACATTTTAGTACACTTTAAGAAAAAAAAAAAGGTGTGATATGACCCTTTTTATACTACTCAAGGGCCCTCACACCTATAGCTCTCTTTAGAGAGACGTTTGCTCTCTGTAAGAATGCAGTGGGATTGATAACTTTATTTTAAAAAGAGACGGTTACTTCATTCTTTAGAGTATAAGGTTTCCAACAATTCTCTTGAAAGGAGGAAACATGCCTCTCTAAAGAGAGTAGCAAAAGCAAAAGGGAGTCAAATAGCACCCGTTATTCTTAGAGTGGTACGCGTTTGGCCCGGTTTGGTTCATTACGATGTGTGAAAAAAAAAAAAAAACAGCGCTAAACGACGCGCCGTGGCCCACGTCTTTTCTTGTCACGTCGTTTAGCGCCGTTTTTCCCTCTCGTAACTGGTGCATTGGCTCGAATCTTCCGAACAGTTCCCTCGATGAAGATGAACGAGTTGGCTTGTGGCGACGCCCGTGAGTACACCGTAAGAGAGAGAGAGAGAGAGGAAAAAAGAGCTCATTGACTGTTTTCTGAGAGTCTTGACTTACTCCGTACACTTCACTTTCTTTAAAGGTGCGTGTACACTCTTAAGGTCATTTTGCTCCCGCAGGGAAGTAGGGACCCATAAAAGTTAGTTAACGCGTCCCTTTAAAAAGACTCTTACACGTGGGTTCGCGTGCATATGAAGAAAATAATATCTGCCTGGTCCTCTTCAACAAACCTTTCTGTATTGCAGTATATGATGTCGACGATCATTTCTGACGGAGATATACTGTATATTTTTTTTTGTTTCGAAGGAAAGAAACGTTGACCTAAAAGCTTGTTCTCTTTGTTAGACACGATATTATTGAGAACTAACAGACAGTGATGCCCAGGAAAGTATGGGGGATGTTATTGAGCGCACTGGTAATGTAAACGTGAAGAAAAGTGGATGAAAAAAGGCAACAACCCACCGGCGTGATGGCCGCTGCCATAAGTCAGTGGCAGAGCACTGGGCACGTTACTCGAAGGTCGCAGGTTCGGTTCCTGCCAGTTGCAACTGATCTTTTCGTACACTTTCTGTCTTCACATTTAGATTACAATTACGTTGAACAACATCCCCTATACTTTCCTTTGTATCACTGTCAGTTCTCATTAATATTGCGTCTAACAATAAAAATGAGCCGTTAAATTTACACTTTTCACCTTTATCTTTGTGAAGTTTTAAAAATTTCCAAGGCAGTCACGCAAAACGTTCATCCCCAATTTAAAGTGTCGTGCACACGAAACTTCAATAAAAGGGTTTAAAGATACTCTGATGTACTGATTTTGAGACTGATCCATGCTACTTTGTCGACCCATACCTAAACCACGAAAAATATCCATGATGTGTGCGTTTTGAGTAATGTAAGTGGTATTAAATTGAACCTAATATACTAATTTACTGATCCAGGAATTAATTATACTAGTATTCATGTAGCAAAATAGCTACCAACAGTTTAGGTTACAAAGAAAACAATATAATAGGTAATCAGCCTCGAACGAGGGACACAACAGTCGCCAACACTTCAATATACATGCAACTTTAGATCGGTAAACTGAAGGATCATCAACGACCACATCCACTGCGATTATCGTTTTACGTTGCGTCCGTGTTCAGGTAGCCTACGAATGGCGGTCGTGGGATCGTATGCAAATCTTGTCGACCACGTGTCAACCTCAGCGTAATGAAAAACGTCTTAATGAATTAACGGGTGTACTTTGATCAGCTCGGGTCAGGTAGCCGAAAAAATTGCACTCATCTGACCTGAGCACGTAAGAGCTGGTCACTCACGGAGCTGATCAATTTGAATCCAGAGTATCAAACACTGCTCTTGTTACTCGTCGGCAGACGAATGGAATGTGCCGATTGAACAGTGTGTTATAAGGAAGAACAGCTTCGTAGAGTAGATATCGACGTACATCTGCCCTTACCCTCAGTTCGTACTCACAAACGCCGGAGGACAGCCTGACACCGACCTCCTTTCGAGTTTCGCCCACTCTCCGCTAGGAGGCGAGGAGGTTCGTAGGAGGGGCCAACGCTCTTGGTGAAGATAATCGCGCCGTAGTGGCGTCAAAGAAAGAAAAGCCACTCTTGCAGCATCGGTGGCGAACTAGTGGTATAAAATGCAGAGAGACACATCGTCCCGTAGTGGCAGCCCTTTTTTCTCCCTCAACCTTCTTCTTGCAATGCGTGTTTCTTATTTTCCTCGTCAACCTTTCCACGTGACGCTCGAAAGGTGTTCGTACCTGCTGCAACACATGCGCGTGGTCGCAGAAGCCCATGCTTTCTTTCGTGAGGTGGACGCGTGATGGCCTTGGCGTAGCCTTCACACTCGTAACGGCCGCGTCATCACTCTCGCTCTCTTTACCGAGACCTCATTGGTTGGCTCCGCCTCATCGGCGTCTGACGTCAGGCGTGGGAGTCGTCACGTGCCTGGCATGACGGATTACAAAGCCTTCGATTGTTTCGCTCTGCAGCACCTCTGGTTCACTGTGAGACCTGGAAAGATCTCGACAAGTCCATCGCCACCAAACTGTACGCAACGTAGGCAGTGTAACGCATTCCTTCGGTCCTGATCGACTCAGTGGTGTGTAGGTTTGATGTTCGAGTCGGGGACCCTGAGTAGCGGGCACAGGTAGGCGCCATGACAGTTACCGAGTTTCGAACCGGGACTTTGTCGGAGTTTGAAAAGTGGTGGGATTTTTACCTTCGGTGGCGGATAGCGTGCGCTGCGGGGGCCTGACACAATGGCAGGACGGACGTTTGTTAGATTGGTCCTTCTAGGAATTTTGTCGTGCTCGCTCGTCGGAAGGACAGGCGCTGGAAGGTTGCTGAACAAGCTGCTAGGAGGAAGCTCGGACGTCGAGGAAGATTCCAAGTTGAGTCCGGTGAGTCAAGCGCATTGTTACAATCCTCGTGGATTCAAACACATAATTTTTTTTTAGTATAAAAATCGGTAAATGCGCAATTTCTCGATATAAGTGCCCGATGTCGCCAGGAACCTGGGGCCGAGTCTGTAAAAGTTCTTTTTTTCGTAAGTGATCTTTCCCATTGGTCACCCGATTTCATTATTGATATCTGCTTTATCTTAACCGGCTGATACACTTTTTTACGAAAACGTTTTGCGTAAAACGATCTCATGAATGCAGGCCCTGGCCAGTAAAGATAACGTTGGCACTGATGCATCTGATCAAAATTAGACCGATGTGAGGTGACACAAACTGTAGACAGTGGAAGCGGGGACATGCGCATATTTAAAAACCATCGCCAGCGACAACTAGGGAATAAACTCTCTGCTAGTTCTCATTCTTATTGTACGTGTCTAACAATCAAAATGAGAGTCCTTGAATTTGCATTCCTTTCCTTCAGATCTGACGGAGAGGAAGTCACGTGCACGAGGCGCACCAACAACTTAAAGCTTATTAATTATTTGGTATTTGCGACTGCCCTGCGGTTTTCGCTGGCGCTGTTCTACACCGAATACAAATTAATTAGCCGAAAAGTACACATTTACGCATACTTAGTTTGAATTTTCGTATTCTAACTGTACTAGAAGTAAACTGTACTGGAAGCATGTGTGGTAGCGTGATTGGTGCTTGAGGACGGGCGAGCTAGTTGACGAGTTTCCCCGATTCCATCCTCCTTCCAGAAGTGCAAGAACAGACAGCTTCTGGTACACGAAGATACAAGACTAAACGCCCCGAGGCAGTTAAATGGGACAACTACGCAGTTTGCTGGAAACGCACGAGCAGATATGCTAACCTCTTAAACGTTCAGTTCTGTGAAGTGTTCAGTGTTTTTGGACGTTCTCATAAACTATATTTTGTGGAAGCTACATAGCTGGTTTGTCGTGAAGGGGATAAAGTTGAACTTTAAAAAAATATTGAGAAAACACGCACGAACGAAAGTATGCCTGCGCTCGAGGGAGCAGGGAGGCGCAGGTTTGCCTAATCTGTTTTTCTTTCAACTCCGCTTGGCTACGTGTGGCCTGAATCCACTTTGCCACAGGACAAAGTTCACCAAGGTTTCTGCAATTTCGCTTCACCACTATGACGTTTTAAAGCTCCCCAATTCAAATCGGCTCATGAAGTTCACAATGATTCGTTCTTATATTCGAGACGAAACCAAAACACAGCGATAAGCAAAGCCGAAGTTGCGTTCGAAACCCGCAGGCACGAATACTATATACAGGCAAATCCGTCTACTATACCCACCTTTCCCACGGGGGCTGTACCATCGCAGTGCGAGAGTTTTCTTTAGTTAATTTTAGAAAACTACATAGTCATGGCTATCCATGATCATTGACAGTAATGGCGGTCATTTCATGGTCGTCAGCCAAAATCTAATTACACGTTCTGGCTTGTTGTCAGTCCCTATATGTGCTGTTCTGGATATGCTTGCTTATTAGGTCGGCTTGTTTTGGAGAAGGCAGTGCGGTACCGTGATTTAAATGCTGTATTGCTAGCTTGCATTATTTATATATGTTTCCTGAATTATCTCAGCTGCCTCTTTTGTATATAGTTATTTTCGGCTGTTCCTATTACGTATCCTCTGGACCAAGGATTGAATTGTTTTGCGAACTATCAGTCCGCAGAAAAATTCTTTATTACATTTCTTTTTTAGAGGAGAAAATCAAGGACGAAGTATCAATATGAAATTTCGAGCCAAAACCTCCAAGCATATACGCGAGAAATTGAAAAATGTATTTTCGGTATTTTTGTGGCACTGGCTCGATGAAATTTTCTCAAACTTCGTATGCTAAGTCCATGACACTTACAGATCATAGTGTACTAAATTTCTAATTATTGGAAAAGTCAATGTGTTTTTGCGCTCAAAATTCTTGTAGCTATGCGATCTCACTGAGTTTCAAGTTTTGTTAAACTATTGAATGAAAGCTACGTATTTGTTACGTCACGGTGTTTGGTGCGAGAATCTCAAGGTGGCGTCGCCATGCGAATTTCGTTTTGCGCGCGTTTTATCGTTTACTGAGCGTCGTGTCTTGGTGAGAGTGGTGTTTTTGGTATTTTCAAATTGTACTTTACTAATACGTGAAAAATCGTTTTGCTCTTTATTCTGCCTTTAAGCCTCAATAAGCCTTACGCAACTTTAACTTACTTCCATTCAGTTTGATCTAGCTTGACACACTCTGAACTTTTTTAAAACATGACACACATATGATCTACTTTGACACTCTCAGAACTATGTTAAAATTTGAAACACTGTAAAACACTTCATAAATTCATTCGTTCATTTCAGTATCACGTGACGTTTCGTACCACTCGTAGCTGACGACACCAGATTTCTCAATTTATGAGACCAAAAAATTGCCCCGAGTCTGCATGTTACACTGCATATGTCGTCGAAAGGCGATAGTCTTGCGTTTGGAGAGAGTGAACAAAACGCTTATTTGATGTTCTGCGCAAGAAATTTGGTGAATGGTATTCTGGAGGCGCTGCGTTATTGCTTCGAGTAGCGGAGGCGAACGAGCGCATCGAGGCACGTTAGACACGAGCGCCATCTGGCAGTTCGAAAACGAAGAAAGGCGTGCGCGCCCGTGGAGAAAGGTGCACGCATGTCTCGGAGGTGATATGGTGTAGAAAGCAAGGCGACGGGCAGGTGCCACCACCGTGATGTCTTAGCTAAGCGTATGTATTGCATCGCATGTGTGTTCCATTTATGTATGTTATGTATAACTTCGAGTTGCTGGTCACAATAATACCGAGAAATTATCTCGAGACCTGTACGGTACTTCTTTTTTGCAAATAATTGTTTGTACTTCCACCCTGTAACGGCCCACTTCTGGGCTAACAGTATAAATAAATGAATGAATGAATGAATGAAACACTTGCCTTTTTGAGCATCGCGTTGCACTGTCAGCGCAGCGTGAAAAGCACTACGGTCCTCAAAATTAATTGTGTGTACCTGCTCTAGTATAAAGACACACATACAAAACATCGACGCGTTGTTATGGTGCCTCAGATATGCGCAATAATTGCTTTCTAATTGACAATCGCGAAAGTATGAACGCTGAATCTTGAGCAATATTGGTGGGTGCTGCGGATGGGGTTGGCCGTTTGGTGCAGTTTGAGCTATCGGTAAGGGCGTACAAACAGACAAATGTCAAGAAAGACAGACCAACATTTATCCGTGGAAGGTTTCCAAGAGAGACTATCGTTTTTATTAAAACATAAGAAACGGAAACTGAGGAGGTACGGCGCTCGTTTTCCCTTCTCTCCGCCGCGCTGTCGCTGGCTTTTGCACAAGTGCACGATTCTCGCGCTGCACTTGCAGCGCAATGCACCGTTTGAAAAAAAAAAAAAATCTCCCAAGCTAGACAGGCCCTTTCAAAAGCGAACCTAACCAAAGCAGGAAATATTGCCAGTCACGTTTCACGTTTACGTTGTGGAGCAGATTACGACGATGATGACGACGCCCGACTTAACGCGAAATGCATTCCCAAACTCCGCGACCTTACCGCGTACGATACGTCGAGGCAAGCTTCCTTGTGTCACACGTAAAGTATACCTAATGGCCTATATGCATTGCGAGTGAGTCCGCGCACGCGATTGATGTACTACGTGGTCGGCAAGAAAAAAAACATAATATTGTTGTTTCGATGTGCATGCTAGCAGTATAGAAGACGCGTATATATTGTCGTGGACCAACTTTCGCGGCGTGCCAAAAAGGAACAAAGGTGACACGGCTATATAGCACTAACAAACTGCCAGGCCTGCGCGAAACGAGCAGCACAGTCACAGCGAAAGCTGGAAGAGTAGGCCTTTGATTGATTGATTTGTGGGGTTTAACGTCCCAAAACCACCATATGATTATGAGAGGCGCCGTAGCGGATGGCTCCGGTGATTTCGACCACCTGGGGTTCTTTAACGTGCAACCAAATCTGAGCACACGGGCCTACAACATTTCTGCCTTCATCGGAAATGCAGCCGCCGCAGCCGGGATTCAATTTTCAGAGCCTTTCCTGAACACTTATACTGGCTAACTGCTACAAGCGTACTTGCTTTGTACCGAGTGTGCCATAAATAATCATGTATTTTTCAGTAGCCTAGGCCAGCATTCACTATGCTATATCCTTCGTCCTTCTTCGGAGAAGCGTGGTATATGCTACACACTTGCAAGGACATTTGTGCAAATTTTTTTATGCAGGGGCTGACGACAATAAAGAATTATGCCTGAAGTGCATATTTTTTTTATTTTTCACTCTATGGATCATTATTGTTTTTTCCATAATGCCAGTCTTTCTTCTTGTACATCATCTTTTTTGGTAAACGAAAGTGCAGTTACCGTCCATAAGAAGAAGAGTAGGTGTGTGCCATAGATTCCAGGCTACAACACAAACAAAGTGGGTATGCCCCATAGTTAATGGGTGATCAAGAACATGCTTTTGTAATGGGTTGCAGCATTGGACGACCCTCTGTTACCTAATTCGCATTGTGTGACGACTGTTTGTTCGTTTGCTGTTCTAAAACGCCTTATTACTCATACTAACACGATCCCTTTCTCACCATGAAGCCTGTCTAAGGCAAGTTTGCACCTGCGTGTGAAGCACCGGCGTTGCTCTGCGGTATAATACTTGGCCGGCACGCAGGGTATCCGGGTTCGAACCCTACTGTGTCCTCGGTTTTTTGGCTCTTATATCGTGCGATAGTGGTTATGGGTACCGACGGCGGCGGTGGACAACTACAGCGCTGCACGTGACCCTCGTTGTGATGTCATAGCAGCTTTCGCTGTAAATGCCTGATACGGTTAGTGCCATGTTCTCCGTACCACTGGAACCTCAACCGGCGACGTAACTACGAGGTAGCTAGCTTAGCTTTAACTGCTGCGAGGCCTCGTTTTTTAAATTATTTTTTTTTATTTTCGCGTCGTGCTTGCATTCCAGTTTTATGGGAATTTCGATTGTGCATGCATAAGGCCTCTTGCGCTAACTCAGCTGAGCGTGAGAGGTGGCTCAATTTCAGGAACGATTTGATACCGGAAGCGCGACCGGCTCGCGCTGTTAGCGCACACGTAAACGCACACTTGAAATACTGTATGGTGCATACGAGTACATGCACACACGCGGCGCGCGTGAAAGAAAACCGCCCATCTTCGAAGATGATAATTATACTTCGTGTGCTAAGTGCCAGTTCGATTCGGCGGCTCGAATAAATACTACCGTAATGAAGCGACAACGGCATAGTTATGTCAAAGATGGCTGAAAATGCACAGACGTACGTTACAGCGCGACGATGCAACTTTCCCGAAGCGTGAATTGCAGGCGGCGAACTTTCCGCAATGTGCGGAGTTCAGTTGAAAACAACTAACAACACAACGATAACCGCGTTATGACGCATGCGAGTGTGAAATTCCAACAACGTCCACTGCGTGTCGCAAACAGAACGAATGAAAACACAAAGTCGCCTCAAGGTGCAACTGTTTCTGGACTTACACAATGCGAGGAGACAGTGAGCAATCATTAACGCAGTCTTTGAAAGACGCGCCACGTTACGTACTGTTTCAGGAAGATGAAACAAATGATTAGAGCAACTCAGCCGTTGTTACTAACACAGTGTAACTGCAGAGGTCTCAAGAACCACAAGAAGCGGGCTCATTTGCGCCTCTATCTTGAGACCTTTGAGTTCCTCGTTGCCGTGGTTGCCCTTCAGGAGCCCGGCACGGACGTCAAACTCACAAATTACACTACATTTCAACACAACCCGGAGACATGTATACTTGTTCACAAGCGATATACCGCCCAGGAAGTCACACTCCCCACAACACCACCTTTCCCATACACGATGGTGTCGGTGCTGCCTATAAGGCGATCTGACCCACCTGTTCATATTTTAAACATTTACTGTCCCCCAAAGCTTAAGAACGTCACGTTCAGCGCAACTTTCACACAAGCTATGCAGGAGGCAGGACGGGACCCCCTCCTGATCGTCGGCGACTTCAATGCCCCAAGCAGGTTATGGGGTTACCCACGAGAGGACACGCGTGGAAGGAAGCTTGCGGAACTTCTCTCTACACTTGGACTCACCCTCCACACTGATCCCGCCAGCCCAACACGCGTAGGCAACTCTGTTCAACGAGATGCTTGCCCGGACCTCACAATTACACGCAACATACGCCATGCCGACTGGCTGAAGACACAGGACACTCTCGGTAGTGATCATTGTGTATTAAACACAACCGTGTACATGCGTCCCTTAAAACGCCCACTTACACAAGCTCATATCCCAGACTGGACAACTTTCCGCACCACTCTACCTATTGTAGACCCTCTCCAGTCGGGATACGACACCTGGTCTAAATCACTGACGTCTACACTGAAACAACACGAACAGCTGATACAGCTCACGGAAACTCAAACGGACGTGGAAAACCACCTCCTCCATCTTTGGCAGGCCCGCCGCAGCCTCACCAAACGATGGAAAAAACAGAAACATAACAGACGCCTCAAGAAACGCATCCTAGAACTCACGGAGCAAGCTGCGGAATATGCTGCTCAGCTAGCCGACACTAACTGGGTGGACAGGTGCAACACGGCTGCACGCCAGATGTCTGGTCGCAACACGTGGCGCCTGTTTCGCGCTCTCATCGATCCAACACAAACACGCACGGAAACTCAACGTCACTTACATAAGGTCATGCACAACTTTACAGGAACGACAACACAGCTGGCAAACGCGCTCAGGGACCGATACCTGTGCACCACCAAGGACCCCCGGACGGCCGCATACTCCTACGCAGGCAAAAAGAACACGCAGTTGGACACCCCGTTCCAGCTCCACGACCTCCAGGCGGCCTTACGCAAGATGAAGCGTGGCACTGCACCAGGGCGTGACCAGGTTACGGTCAAACTGTTGGCCAATCTTCCGACGCAGCCTACGCCACGCTCCTCAAATACATCAATAGCATTTGGGACGGAGAAACTCCTCTCCCTCTTGAATGGAAATTAGCTCTCGTGACCTTCATCCCGAAGGCAGGTAAACCTATTGACGTGGAGAACCTTCGCCCCATCTCCCTCACGTCTTGTGTCGGCAAGCTGATGGAAACGATGGTGCGCGACAGACTCTCCGAGTTTCTAGAAACACAGCACACTTTTGCGGACACCATGTTTGGATTCCGCCCTCAGAAGTCAGCCCAGGATATACTTCTACAGCTCCACCATGACATATTAGATCCTGTTGAATGCCCCCACAATGACAAGGTAGTCCTGGCCTTGGATCTTAAAGGGGCATTCGACAACGTGAAGTATGAGGTAATCCTTGACCACCTCAGTCAGACCAACTGTGGTTATAAAACATTCAATTATGTTAGACAGTTTCTTACAGACCGTCAAGCCTACATACGCATACAAGATGAGGAACATGGGCCTTACGTCATCGGCTCGAGGGGAACTCCTCAAGGCGCGGTCCTCTCTCCCCTCCTATTTATTATAGCCATGCTTCATCTTCCCCCCAAATTGGCTTCTTTACCAGGGATACATCACGCTCTTTACGCGGATGATATCACGATCTGGGCCACGCAAGGTAACCTGGGTAACAAGGAGTCATGCCTGCAAGCAGCAGCGACTGTAGTCGACGACTACGCAACCTACTGCGGACTCCAGTGTGCCCCGGCTAAGTCAGAATTTGTGCACGTACGTCCCTCCCCTCAGGACACAACTCAGCTCCATATCAGTCTTCCCTCGGGACCGATCCGTGAGGCCAAGGAGATCCGCGTCCTTGGCCTCTTCATACACCACCAACGCAAGGCCGACACCACAATAGCCAAACTTCGCACGGTGGGAGACCAGGTGGGCCGTATGGTCCGCCGGGTCTCCAACAAGCGGGGCGGATTACGAAGCAGGGATGCAATGCGGCTTGCCCATGCTTTCGTAACGAGTATAATACTCTACTCGACTCCCTACTTGCACCTACGCAAACACGAGGATGATCAACTCGAGGTCATCCACCGTAAAGTTATCAAGCGGGCTCTCGACCTCCCTATCACCACGTCCAACCAGAGACTTCTGGCCCTAGGCGTGGTGAATACCTACCGGGAACTTCGAGAAGCCCACCTCGTTAACCAATACACGCGCCTTGCACAGACCCATTCCGGTCGCCGCCTCTTGGACCGAATACACATCAAACACGATTACTATATTGAGGAAAGGGTGAGAGTGCCAGAACCTTGGAGACGCGCCCTCCGGGTCCGACCCCTTCCCCGCAACACGTCCAAAGAAAACCACAGTGGTCGCCGCCAGGCGCGCGCGGAAGCGTTGCAGCGACACTTTGGTCAAGAGGAACACGTGTGCTACGTGGACGTTGCCGGCCCGCACCATGGGGGGTAGTATACTGCCGCAGTCATACACAACGCAAACACCGTAAACGGGCTCACTTTCAAAGCCTACAGCGCAACACACGCGGAGGAGATTGCCATCGCTCTGGCTCTCACCTATCCATCTTCTAAACATATCATCACCGACTCACGAGGGTCCTGTCGGAACTATCAGCTAGGGTGGGCTTTACCGCTTGCTCGGCGCATACTAGAACCTAGCTGCCGATACGTTAATCCAACTCCGCGAAATCTGGTTTGGGCACCCGGTCACCAAGGACTCAGGGGTAACGAACAGGCCGATCAGGCCGCCCGCGCACTCTCTTCCCGGGCTATCTCCCTGTCTTTGGAAGCCTACTCGCAATCAGACAATTCGGCCCTCTCATTCAAAGATATTACCAATTACTACAAGGAGGAGCACCGGAGCTATCCAGACCCTTGTAAGGGACTGCATCGCGCTGACGAGCGCCTCCTTTTAAAACTGTTTACCAATACTGTACTGTGCCCGGCGGTGCTAAAACATTTCAATTCATCCTTTGATGGCACGTGCCAGTTCTGTGGTGAGGTGGCTGACACCTTTCACATCGTCTGGGCGTGCCAGTCTAATCCATCTATCCCCCCCAACCCCAATCCCACGAGAGAGGACTGGGAGGCGGCCCTGCTCGGCTGTCAAGACCTGAAGGCCCAAGAGGCTCTGGTTCAACGGGCGCGGGCAGCGTTGCTTGCCAATGGAGCCCCGGAATAGGGGTTCCACCTAGTGCTGTGAGGGTAGGAGGCCAATAAGGCCCCAACCCAATCACCTCTCTGTAACCATTTAATGGTTATTAAATGTTTTCACCACCACCCCCACAAATGATTACGAGCGAAAAAATTCAGACAATCAAAACGGAATTCGAGACAGAGCTACGACTTACTTTATTCTTTTAATAGCTTTGATTCACGCTTGTTTTCGCTCTCTCTCGTACGATTTGTGCGGCCACTGATAGTTGTACAGGTCGATCGTACGTCTTGGTACTGCCTGCACTGTACACAATGATATATCGGACCTCGCTGACGCTTCAATGGGGTCGCTTCTGCCATCGCGCAAAGGCAACTTTGAAAAGCGAGCATCTCGTTTCAGCGACCCAAGCTGACGGCATAGCGCCGAAGGGTCCCGCACCGACGGCAGAAAGCGTGCTGCTCGCGGAGCGTGTGCTGTGTTGAAACACGTCGAATCGGCTGCGCCCTCTGCCGGGCATTTCCCTCCCCAGAGCTCGCCGCTAGAGTCGCAGCGCCACGTTGTCGTCGCTCCGCAACTTATGCCTCGGAGAACTAACCAAGCAGACGCGCAAAACCCAGAGCAGTAGCGAAGCATGTTTTGCCTGCAAGCTGATAAATGTTTCCTATATTAATTAAAGGATGTGTGCTCTTAGTGACATACATCTGTTTCAACAAATATCCCTAGCCATGATTTGTTTTATCATTGCGTAACTCATCAAATAACTGGGCAATTGGCCAGTGCGTTTGTATAGGTCATAAAAATTACAGGCTCGCCCTGCGTGCGTCTACGTTGCGGGTTTTTGACATATCTGTCGTACAGTGCGTTAATGTGCTGATGCATATGGGACGGCGTTAAGCTCTCCCATAGTAGAGTACCCTGTGCTCTAAATCGTTACCCCCTTTTTCTACCCCCCCCCCAATATCTGATGCACACGGGACGGCGTTAAGCTCTCCCATAGTAGAGCGTGAAGTGCTCTGAAGCGTTAACCAATTTGTCTGAACACACATGTTATTGGTGTATCGTTGCGGCGGACAAACCGTCAAATGTACAGACAAACAGGAAGATAGACAGACCCCCCATATTCGGGCGGTTACAGAATTGTCAATACTTGTGGCGGCTTTGTTGCTTGGTGACGAGCTAAGCAGCAAGTCACTCACGGGACAGCTTTATGCTCTCCCATCGTAGAGTACCAAGTACTCTAAATCGTTACTTCTTTTTTAGATGCGGAAGCATCTTATACTCGCGCCTTGTAGTGCGCCGTCCGCACCGCTTCTCGAACATTCGACAGCTGACGCGCGCGCATGCGCCGTCGCGCCGTCGCCCACTCTTCCACCATCTGTGCATCCCTTCCTCCTCTACACACCGCGCGCGCTTCACTCCTCCACCATCTGTGCACCCTTCCTCCTCTACACACCGCGTTCGACATCTACAATTCTCCTGATTCTCCAGTGGACGCGCATGTGGCGTCGCGCTTCGAGAACATTCAACAGCTGACAGTGCATGCGCCGTCGCACTGTATATATACTCAAGGTCGGCGCTCGCTCGCTCAGTTGCCGCTCGTCGGTTGGTTTGTACGGCGCGTCGACGTCCAAGGTCGCGGTGAAATGAATTCCAACGAATCCACAAACACAATGATCGACGTCCCTTCGACCAGCGCCGCCCTTTCGCATACGTGTGTACGTGTTCACTCATTTAACACCCCCTCCTACAACCACGTTAACCAATTTAGCCATCGACCCAAGTAAGTCGCAATTTAACACCCCATTTCACAACCACGTTAACCAATTTAGCCATCGACCCAAGTAAGTCGCACTTTAACACCCCGTTAACCAATTATATGCTCCGCATCCTCCTCAGTGTTCCCCCGAGGGAAGCTGCGGGCAATTTTTTTTTCTAAACACACGTTGAGCTTAGCACGTGGGACGGCTTTCAGCTCTCCCATATAGTATAGTACCAAGCATAGAGTTTCTCAAATTTAACTAGAGGGCACTCTGGCGCTGCGATCGTTCAGCGACCATGGCAATGATGGGTAGTACACACATTTACGTAGTCTTCCTACTTGCGGGTGGCGAATCGTACTTGCGGCTTCGTTTATTGCTGTGTTTCGGTTTTCTTTTGAAAGAAACATTGAATGCTTTTGAACTTCGTAAGCCAATTAGGAAAGTAAGTCTAAAAAAATAAAATGGTGAAGCGCAACCGCTGAACATTTGCTAATACTTGTTTCGTAAGAAAACAGCTCCAAGCCACAAGAACACACACACGGAGCCAAAGGCAGGGCAGAAGTACGAATATTAGACAAATCCGTGTACTACCCACCATTCCCATGCTCGCTGAAGCGCCGTGCGTTGCAGCTCTCATAGACACTAGCGCCAGAGTTCCCTCTAGTAAGTATTGTGGGAAACTCTATGGTACCAAGTACTGTAAAGCGAAAACCACTTCTTCCAAACACTTCTGTTCTTCGACCGGGACGGCTTGCCGCTTTCCCATAGTGGAGTACGAAATACTCTAAATCGTTAAACACTTCAAGTGGTAGGTTACTAGTATTCAAAATCGATATCAACTTTTCCTAAACGCATATGGAGTACATGTACTCTACAACGCTTTTGTGATGCTTCTTTGTTATTGTGATGACACGTCTCACTGCTCTCTGATAGTTGAGTGCGAAGTACTCCAAATCATTAAACACTTTTCTCCCGCATTCTATTATAAATGGCTCTCCCATACCAGAGGGTCTATAAAGCTGTAAAGCATTCACAACTTCTAAACACACACGTACCTATGTAGAGTACTCTCAATTGTTAAATGTTTTGCTAAACACACGTGCAGAGAATAGTATAAAAGGTCAAGAAAGGACAGTTCTATGGGCCCCTGTGGCAGATTTTGGTTCGCAGGGCACCTAATGAGTGTGGTGAAACTTTGCAGCCTCAGAGATGGCGGACTGCAGAAAAGACTGTCTTGAAGGCCATTTTGTAGTGACTAGGATTATAACACAGCTTCTGAGACCACTTCTACGTGCGTGCTCATCTCTGAGGCCATACTCAATATTTTTTCACGTGTTGTTGGCATGCGTCGGTGAGCTTCGTGTAAGCTGCACCGCTAGAGCGGCAAGCACACGATGTCAGCGTGTGTATATGCACACAATTTGATTAAAATATAAAAATCCCTTCAGAAGCGAAAAATTTTATTTTCAAGTGATATTGTTGGTAAGCACGCGCCCACTTTGTTAATGTTTGCTTAACGCAGGCACAAAGATAGGTTCATTGCACTTCGAGACGCGAAAATGCAGCTGCCATATCAAGGTTAGAAATTACACACTGGAAATAAACATATAGACAACAATATAACATAACTGTGGCAGAATAAACCTGCAATAAACTAACACAACTACACATATAGGGCGTAACGCGACACGGCAGTACTTGTCTTAGCACTTGACTCTGGCATGAACCGAAAAAAGAAAAGAAAAATGTTGGCTACGTTTTCTTTCCACCTTCACACTCATTTTCTCCTGCACACTTTACATCGTTCATTTCATGAACTGGATCCGTCGCTCAAGCTAAAGCTACCATCACAACTTTCCCGCTCCGATGCGACACTGTTATGCCGCCTTTGCTTTGGTTGGGTGTTGCATTTACAAAGGTGTACTCCTTTCGCATTGGTATGGCAGACACTCCTACATGCGACTACTGCGGAGCTGAAGAGACCATCGAACACGTCCTGTGCAGCTGCGCTTGCTACGACACACAGCGATGCCAGCTCCGGATGGTTTTGAATCAACTTGACCCCGGACCATTTTGTGTGCAGAAGATACTAGGACCTTGGGCATCTGCCTCAGTTGCGCAGAAAGCAACTAAAGCACTGCTACTTTACCTAAAGTCAACAAACCTGAGCGACCGCCTGTAGACTGTGTGTGCTCCCCGAGTGTGCTCGTGATTGAGTGTACCTTCTCATCTCTCTGCAACCTCTTTTCTTCCCTTTATCCCTTCCCCAGTGCAGGGTAGCAAGCCGGATGTGCGTCTGGTTAACCTCCCTGCCTTTCCTTGCATCTTTATCTCTCCCTCTCTCTCTTCACGAAAAACAGCCACAAGCAGTTGCCGCAGCAAAAACAAAGCAATTTTAGGTGTCATGCAAACCATCAACGAGGCAGGAATGTTTACTCAAATTGACGTCCTAGCTTCAGCTAGCGAACATTTTTCTAGATTCGCCACTTGTCTTATTGCGCTCGTTAGCGCTTGAAGCAATCTGTGAATGGCACAGACAGCGATACTGAGCATAGCTGCACTTTTCCCAAAATCTCACTCATGCAGTGAAGTCTAATACATGCAGCAGCCCAATGAAAACCTAACAACGCGAGCGGTGACTCAATTTCTTGAGCCAAGAAAGAATATTCTTGCAAACGTGCTGTGAAACATTCCAAACAGTTTTCTTTCGTGTGAAGCAATCCACGAAAACAGTACGCGAAGTGAAGAGCACATAATTAAAAGATCTCTGCGCCGAACAGCACAATGCCAGAAACGTTAGTTTAAGACTTCAATGACAAATGCAATATGCCCTTAACATGGGATCGATGGCGTTCGTACACCTACAAGCAGCCAAGCTCAGAGGCATCCGAAACAAGCGAAGACCCCGACGCACGCCAGGCATGTTATCGCACATTTTTTTATGGCATATCCCTGCGGCTGCTCGTACTTCTTCATTGCCGCAAATGCTCATGAACATGGAGCGGGACAATGTTGCCGTCGCGTCGACGTCATGTGCTCTCGCGTACCATTCATGCCTGATCCCAGCCCGACGTTATCGCACCGTACAATCGCAGACGATAAATAAAGTATGTTTCTCTATGATAAAGACCACTAACACATACGAAAAAAACACTAGACGTATAACGCACTAGAAAAGGTACTGTAGTAAATAACTAGTGCGCGTGTTTTCCTTCACCGCAGGGCGCGGGTTCAAATCCCGGCTGCGGCGCCGGCATTTCCGATGGAGGCGGAAATGTTGTAGGCCCGTGTGCTCAGATTTGGGTGCACGTTAAAGAACCCCAGGTGGTCTAAATTTCCGGAGCCCTCCACTACGGCGTCTCTCATAATCATATAGTGGTTTTGGGACGTTAAACCCCACATATAAATCAATCAATCGTGTTTCCTAGAAGCAGTGAGTGATGAGTTGCTTCTTAAGCCTGGGGTGAAGCTGAGTAGCTCAGGCACATTTAAAGACGATAGTCTTTCTTAGGCACCTTCGACGCAAAAAATTTTGGTCTGTCTGTCTGTCTGTCTGTCTGTACATTTGTCGGTTTGTCCACTCCTACAGGCATCGGGTACTTGAAACGGCCGACCCCATCCGCGGCGACTACCAGTGTTTCTCAATGTTGAGCGTTCGTGCTTGTGCAATTATCAATTGAAAAGCAATTCTTGCGCATGTCTGGGGCTCCATAACAACAGGCGAATATTCTGCATATGCCTCTCTTACTAGAAAACGCATACACAAGTAATTTTAAGGACCGTAGCGCTTATCACGCTGCGCTTACCATGCAACGCTTGCACGAAACGGGGAGTGTTTCCAACGCTTTGCTAAGAGGAGATGGTGGTGGCACCTACCCGTCGCCTCGCGTTCCACAGCTTATCACCTCTGAGACGGGCGCGCACGGCCATGCGCTTTGTTTTCCAAAAGAAACTGCCAGATGGCACACATGTCTCACGTGTGACGTGACTTGATGCGCTCATTCGCCTCTGCTGCACGCTCGAGGCTCTCTATCGCAGCGCCTTCAGAATACCATTCACCGATTTTCTTGCGCAGAACATCAAGTAAATGTTTTGTTCACTCTCTCAAAACGCAAGACTGTCGTCTTTCGACGACATTTGCAGATTACATGCAGATACAGGGCCAAGTTTTACCCAAGTGACCGCTCTTGTCATTTTATGTTACTCTATGCGTGCAGCGCTATATAGGTTAAACTAGTGGTGGGATTCGACTGGTATGGCTTCCTGCTCTCCCTCAGTAGAGTACTATGTACTATACATCGTTGCACACTTTTGAAGACAATAGTCTTCCTTGGGGTACTTCGACGCAAAATTTTAGGTCTGTCTGTTTGTCCACCGTAACAATACCCCAAACGGCACCAAGCGATACCCCAAACGGCACACCCCATCCGCAGCGCCCACCAATATTGCTCATGTTCTAGCGCTCATACTTGTGCGATTGTCAATTTAAAAAAATGGCAGCATATCCACGGGGTGAATGATGGAGAGTGGGGCGAAGCATCCGTCCGTCCATTCGTACTTGCTTCCGTCCGTCCACGCGTCCGTCCGTGTGACCGTCCACGCGTCCATCCGCCCGTCCGTCCGTGCGTGCGTCTGTTCGTGCGTCCGCACGTCCATCTGTGCGTCCGTCCCTGCGTTCGTCCATGCCTCCGCTCTTGCGTCCGTCCATGCGTCCATCCGTCCGTGCAGACATCCATGCGTTCATCTATGCATCTGTCAGTGTGTCCGTTCGTCCACCTATTCAACACTTCAAGTACCATCATCTCGCACCTTTTCATCATATATTACCGATATAGAAGCACCGCCATCCAGCGGACATTCCAAGGACTAAACGAGAGGTGGCACACGCACACTTTGTTACGGCTTGCGCTTCGTGTCTACTTTCCACCTTTAACCACCTCGACTTCATGGTATATACTAGTTCACTCTATTCATGGCACTGCGGCCCAACGCTCGCTAAATCTTTCTAAAACCAAGGAGGTTGCGCCCAGCGAGTATAGCCTAGCAACCCTTTCTTGTCAGATAGTGCTCAATGTGCATGCCAATGGCGGCTAATTGGGAATGAGAGACAGGAGAATTCGGCTTTTATTTAACGCGCGCGGTGCGAATTCTTTATTGTTCAACAACGTACAAGAGAAATCTCCCACCGGCATCACCTTGCAGGTCAAAGAGTAAGACTGGCTACGCACTACGACTACGACGAGGGACGAACGTGTGCCGCTTCAAGGAGCTTCGCCCCTTAAAGATTGGCCCCCGTATCTGCATGTTACATTGTAAATGTCATCGAAAGACGATAGTCTTGCGTCTGGAGAGAGTGAACGAAATGTTTATTTTACGTTCTGCGCTAGGGAATCGGTGAATGGTATTCTGGAGGCGCTGCGTTAGAGTGCCTCAAGTGTGCAGCGGAGGAGAACGAGCGCGTCAAGTCACGTCACACGTAAGACATAAGCGCTATCTGGCAGTTATTCTGGAAAACAGGGCGCGCGCCGTGTGCGCCCGTCTCTGAAGTTATAAGGTGTAGAACGCAAGACGACGGGTAGGTGCCACCACCGTGTCGTTTTAGCAAAGCGCCGAAAACACTCGTCTTTTCGTGCAAGCGTTGCATGGTAAGCGCAGCGTGATAAACGCTACGGTTCTTGAAATTACTCATGTATGCCTTTTCTAGTAAAAAATACACATACATAATATTGACGTGTTGGTATGGTGCCTCAGATATGCGCAATAATTTCTTTTTAATTGGCAATCACACAAGTATGAACGATGAGCCTTGAGCAATATTGGTGGGCGCTGCGGATGGGGTCGCTCATTTGGAGTATCGTTAGGTCACTTTGGTGCCGTTTAAGGTACCGTTAAGGGTGGACAAACAGACAAAAGTACAAACTGACCAAAATTTTAGTGTCGATGGTCTCTAAAAAAGACTATCGTCTGTAAAAGAAATAATTGCGCACATCTGAAGCACCATAACAACACGTCAATATTTTGTATTTGTGTCTTCATAGTAGAGAAGACACACATAAGTTATTCTAAGGACCGTAGCGTTTATCACGCTGCGCTGACAATGCAACGCGATGCTGAAAAGCCAAGTGTTTCCAACGCTTTGCTAAGACGACACCGTGGCGGCACATGCCCGTCACTTCGCGTTCTACACCTTATCGCCTCCGATACAGGCACGCGTCTTTCTCCGTGGGTATAGTGAACTAGAATATGACATTCTAGTTCACTATATACATGTGCGCGCCCGCCTTCCTTCGTTTTTGAAGATAACTGCCAGATAGCGCTCGTGTCTAACGTGCCTCGAAGCGCTCGTTCGCCATTCGCTGCACGAATCGAGACTCTCTAACGCAGAAGTGAGGCAGTTTGGGCTGGTTGGTATGACCTGACGATAGTTATGGCGCGAGAACAGAACGACGACAAAAAAAAAAACAAGAAGGACAAGTGTCCTTCTTGTCTCCTTGTCGTTCTGTTCCCGCGCTATAACTATCGTCTCTAGCGCAGCGCTTCCAGTATACAATTCACTGATTTTCTCGTGCAAAACATCAAATAAACATTTTGTTCACTCTCTCCTTAGGCAAGAATATTGTCTTTCGACGACATTTGCAGTGAAACATGCAATTGTGTGGCCATTTCTCTTCCAATTAAGTGATTGCAATTTGGTAACTATTTCTCAGAGACGGCTTTGTGCTCTTCCATAGCAGAGGACCAAGTACTCGAAACCGTTTATTGCTTTTTCCACGCACACATTCGTTCTAAAAACGTTTTGATATCAGATGTACACAGTGCTCTAACGCTAAAGATCTATTGGCGTCGAACGAAATCAGAACAGAAGCAGATAGAGAGATAAAGATACAAGGAAAGGCAGGGAGGTTAACCAGACGCACATCCGGTTTGCTACCCTGCACTGGGGAAGGGATAAAGGAGAGAAAAGAGGTTGCAGAAAGATGAGAAGGTACACACAATCACGAGCACACTCTGGGAGCACACACAGTTTACAGGCGGTCGCTCAGGTTTGTTGACTTAAGGTAAAGTAGCAGTGCTTTAGTTGCAAGTCTTCATGATGGTATAGTGTGTGCCAATGAATGCACGGGCTTCGCCCGTACAGGTCCGTGCAAGACACTGCTTCAACTTCGTTCTCGAAAGGACGAGGTAATTTTAGCACTCATTTCACAAACCAGATGTGGCTTGAGAGCATTCCAATACAACCGGCAGTTTTCAACTGCTAGAGAGACGTACACCCGCATACAGGACAAGGAGGAAGGCCTTTTCCACCTGGGAACTAGAAGTACACCAAGAGATGCTGTGCTGTCTTTATTACTCAAACTGCCCGTGATACACATGCTAGCTCAGCTGGCTGATGTTCCCGGTGTACAATGTGTGTTGTACGCTGGCGACATCGCCATCTGAGCCACGCAGAACTCAGGGTACAGCCACGCATAGCAGTGTACTGTACTCGCGGCTTGCTATTGGCGAACCTGTAGCAAGCCGCGAGTAAAGTCCACTGCTATGCCCGCCATTGCGGCCTTCAATAACCACGCTTGAAATCATATTTCGTGCACATACTCCCCTTGCTGATGTAGACGGTCGAAGCTGAACTTCGCTTGAGACAAGTCTGATTCCTGAACAAAAAGAAGTTCCGGTACTGCGTCCAGCCATATTCTAACACTCTAACACGGAATGCTACTGATTCAACCCCGCGATGCATCATTTGGGCTACTAGTCATCAAAGTCCACGAAGTGATGACGCCACTGACACGTTCGCCCGAGTGCTTACCCATCGGACTCCTTACACCATCTCTGATGGCTCGAAGGCCGATACACTGCCCCAACGTTTCAAAGGAATTATTTGTTATTATCACCACGCTCACCGCCTTTTCTCAATTTCTGCAAAGGGGCTGAGTAAAGCGGATGAGCGAACATGATGTGGACACGTGGAAGCTGTAACAGGTCTCCTATTACCGAACACCATGGTAGACTTTCCTCCTCAACTGTTCTTCGTTAGAGTTTCATAGAGATGGTGAGACAGGCGTGAGTCGGGGCCTCGTCATGTGATGTTCTGGACTAGGGAGGTTGACCATGTAGAGGGGTGATGCCTTCGGTCTCCAAGCTCTCCCTCTTTTTTTTTCTTTTTACAACGAATGCTTTCATCTTTCTTTCTCTCACGACTTTATTTCTATATAGGGCCCAATGGTGGTGGCTGCAGGCGTACACATCACCGGGAGCGTGAGTGTTTTCTCTGCATCGCACCATGAGATCTTCGCATCAACTGTGCTAGATGCGTAGCATGGTAGCTGGAAACCGACGATATTTAATGGTGATGATGATGCTACATAATCAAAACAGGTGGTCAGATACCACACATCCAAAACTACGTGAAGTGGGTCATATGGTCTGCCGTGCCTCTAACAAACGCGAGGTGCTATGGTGCAAAAGATGCGTTGCGGCTGGCACATTCATTTTTAGCCAGTAGGATCTTATATTTTAACCCATACCTCCACCTGCGAAAGCAAGACGAGGATGCACTTGAAGTCATTCTTCACAAAGTTGTAAAGTGGGCCTTCGACCTCCCCGTGAACACCTTGAACCAGTGCCTTCTATAGGCTTGGGCATGGTGAACACGTTTCGAGAGCTTCGAGATGCCTACTTCTCAAGTCAGTACACTCGACTCTCGAATAGCGGGTCGTCACACATTAGCTCGCTTACACATCCAACACACCAACATCATGGAAGGTCGCGTTCAACTCCCGGTCGAGTGAAGATGCGCTCTCCACGTGCGCCATCTTCCGAGCAACATGTCAAAAGATAACCACAATGTCTGGTGCCTGGCGTGGAAGGAAGCCCTGGTCCACCATCGCAGACGGAAACTCAGCGTGTTCTACGTCGACACCTCCGGTCCACACCATGGGTGATGATATACGGCACCGGTCGTCGACGGGAACCGAACAGTCTGAGGACTCACGTTCCGAGGCCCGAAACTAATACTTGCAGACGAAGTTTCTATTACATTGGCAGCTTTCCACCACACATCGCCTACCACCATCTCCGACTCGTGAGTGGACGTCAAAAACGGTTGTATCACGTACCTATAGCCTAACGACTTTCTGACAATATCAGCGGCTTCTTTGTGTATTGAGCCATTCATTACCATCGGTTTTATTACGTTCCATTCTTACTTCATAGCTGGGCGGTCTCTTGGTGAAGTTCCATGCGATCCGTGGCATTAGGGGTATTCCAGGACAGTTACTCGGCATAGTTCTGCACTGTGAGACTCTACACGTCGGGCGCAAAGGACCACGTTCCTGAAAACTCTGCTCGCGTGGCCCATTTTCTGAAACTTGCAGAATCGTTGAGGTTTCGGCGTAAACGGACGAACCACATCTAGAAAGTGTCTTACCTTCACGTGGGGTGGCAAAGTGTCGCTTCCGAAGATAACCTTCACGCAATGTGACTGACCAAAGCATGATACTCGGATGATCCTGGTATGATCACTCGCTTCCTTATTCAGCATCACAAGTTGGCCACCAAGAATGGTGACGTTAGCAGTGTATATTACACCAACCATCATGTATGTATTAGCTCAGCATATGAGCTTTTACCTTGATACCACCCAGGTCAATTTTACAATGCAAGTACGTGAAGTGGGAAACAATGCTTGTTTTCGAAGTTTTATTTCTAAGCTATATTTTCATTTCTTAAACATGTGAAATAAAACCTATAAAAATAAAATGGCTGTCATGACAACATGTGCGGTCGCTCGAGATTTTTCTGGACATACGCCGCTGGCTTAGTTTATGACGTATGAGATGGGATAGACAAAAAGGTCGGACGTCTGAACAAAACGAAAGACAGCCCGATTAAGCGTCGACTGCTGACTGAAAGATTCGCACAGTATAGCGGACGCTTGTGAGTGGTGGCCGTGTGTAGCAGTACGTTACAAATAAAATTTCATACGAGACTATTCCTCTTTATGAAAGGTGGTCGAGGGTGGACTTATGCACGCCTTACAACGTCATTACTGATAATTTCAGCATACGCTTGAGCTTGATGTTTCATTGTAGCAAGCAGGACTTCAGCGAGGAAGGAGCGATTGGTTGACTTTTTCCTGTGCTCGTCCGGACGTTTTGCTATAAACGGATCTTGCTTTTGCTATTGTGCTAATATGCCAAGGCTGGGAAATAAACACAGAGTTCTTTATTAGTACTTCGAAACAAAAGATAAATGTTTATATTGACTTCCAAACTTGGAGAAAAATGGTTATATCACGTTGCCCTATCAAAAAGTTATACGGCTTTTCATAGGCCAACGATCGTTTTGCACTCGCCAAAACTGACTGATTTAACGGCATGCCTGCCTGGCGCCTACGTGACCGCAGTTAACGAACACTTTACGACTTACTCCTACGAGACATTCTACAAACATTAGGTGGGATCTATGAGTCCTGTTGCTTAGAATGTATGTTTTCTCAGATGTCTTCTCTCTCTCTCTCTCTCTCTCTCTCTCTTTTCAGAAACGTATGAGCGGGGTCAAATTCACCACTTCATATTTTGTTCCTGTGAATATATATGCCGGTTTTTCAGTACGATCGATTCCAACACCGACACAGTTAACGTTCTGTGGCTCTTTGATACTGTTGTCGCTTCTCAACTGTGGAAGCCCGCCTGGCTTCTATTGTCCTTAACTTGTGCTTCAGCTCGGCTCTGGTATTGCACTACTAAACAAAAAAAAAAGCTGCACAGCTGACCTATCTATAACTCGGACTGTACGTAATGACAGTGACGGTGCATTGGAGGCATTTCATGACCGCGTCCCCATTTTGACACCCACAATTTGGCACCATATGACCACATCAACACGCACGTACCAAGTGTATGGAATCAAGTTACTGCGATGGACACTCGTACGGCGCTTAGACAAATTGCGTCCTCGTTTCTAAGGACGCGTCATGGAACACTGCGTGCTTTGTTGGCTTTCGTGCCATTAAGACATACGCCCACGAGAATTTCATTCTCGGGGTTGTTTTACAGGTCCACTCCGTGTAGGGGTCTCGGTGTGTCAAACGTTGCTTTTCGGGACGTTCACCCTGCCACAGCTTGTCACAACGGAGTGCTTCAGACGTCACCTCGAATTATATTAGTTATGCTCCTTAAGTAAGACCTGAGTAGTTGTCTTTGTCACTGTAAGATTTCGGGGCGTTTCTTCTTTTTTTTCGCAGTTCTTCGAGATGCTATTCTGTGGGATCGAGCTTTGTGAGACTGGGTCGCTCATAGCGGCTAATCTCGTACACAATACTAGATGAAAAAAGCCACATGCAACCGTTCGCGCGCACCCGAGAACACGCAGGCTCTGGATATTACGGTTCATCATCTTTCTGTCCGCCAATGCCCGTAGTCACCCGCCCCCTTCTATAAGCGCCTGGCCATTTAAGGCTGCAGTGGCGCAAAGCCCGCCATTTTGCCGTTTGCGAGACACACCTCCTGCTGCTCACAACTATCATCTCACTGGTAAACGGCTACCTGTCAATCATTCCGTACCGCTTGCGGTTGAGCGCCTCGTGTAAACACTTCCACGTCAACGCACGGTATACGCTCGCTACTTTGATCTAGACCTGAGACAAGCTCTGTCAGCGATGCCAGAGCGGCAAGCGTTTGGTGAGCTGATGTTGTCAACGGTTGATTCGCAAACACACAAATGTTTATACTAACCGCATCTTTAGGTGTATGAAAGATGCATGTTTTGGTAGTACCTGCGGTGTTCGGGTTGCCACCCTACAACCTTGTGGGTTTTAATGCGGGTAATCTGCATTGACAATGCGGCAGCAGCAACATGGATTCGATCCCGTGACCTCTCCACCACACAGGATTGGTGCTTACGGAGCTCGGCTGCTGATCTGAAGGCTCGTGTACTGTGCAATGTCAGGACACGTTAAAGTACACCAGATAGTTGAAATTTCTGGAGCCCTCCACTACGGCGTCCATCGTATTCATATCGTAGTTTTGGGACATAAGAACCTTGATAATATTATTGTTAAGCGACGTACGAGTTAGCAGCTGAGCACCATAGCCACAAAACTACTGTGTCGGGGTTGTTTGAAAGTGTCACTTTTAGGGCATCGTTAAGAGGTAACGTTCTTGCAACTGACCATTGCGTACATCCGTTGCCGAAAAAAAGAACACCTTTCTTATCTACGTTGTCAATTAGTGTACGCAAGTAAACGGCTATACGAGCTCCCGGAAGCCGAAACGCTCTGTTCCTTAAACGACGTTTTTTTACGCGGTGGCTCCGCTTTTCGGATGAGTGCCGTGATTCGCAGCCTTGCCACCCTTTCAGGAGAATAGGACGGTGACCTGCGACGCTATCTTATCGGTAGCGTGCGGTCACGATTCACGTCGGGTGACCGAGTGCGGAAGCTCCGTACGTGCGCCTTATATAGTATATACGTTACGGATTCGGGCACCGCACTGCGCACGTGCAAAGCGAACTCGCGCCATTTCGCAGAAGAATTACAGCAGTGGGGTCAAATTCTGCACGTTGTATGGCAAAGTTTAGTGAGCTACACTCTTTAAAATGAAGTTAGTAAAAAAAAGGTAGCAACTGCGGCCTTTCATACCCCATTTGGCATGCCCCAGATATTATATACCTTCACGTTGATTCACGTTGTCGTGACGTCACGGTGACGGCATAACGACGTCGCTATGGCCTACATATCGCGTCATGACGAAGTCATAACATGATGATAGTTATTGCGTCACTTTTCGCCAAAGCCAGCGTCACCAAACGTCAGTTTTTTGTGTTTGATGACGTGTCTAAGGCTCTCGGTTTAAAAAAAAAAGGGACGCAGTGATGATTGATTGATTGATTTGTGGAGTTTAACGTCCCAAAACCACCATTCGATTATGAGAGACGCCGTAGTGTAGGGCTCCGGAAATTTTGACCACCTGGGGTTCTTTAACGTGCACAAGGGACGCAGTGAGATGCGGCATGGTCAGCGTAACCTCGCAGTTTTGACACTCACACTCAGGCTGGCCTGATGCACAAGAACGGCTACCCGGTCCAAGTGCACCACGTCATCACGGAAGACGACTACATCCTCGAACTGGACAGGATGCCATACGGTGTGGAAGGCGACACTCCCAACTTGAGGCCGCCCGTGCTGCTAGTTCACGGGATCATCTCGTCGGCGGCTGACTTCGTCCTCAACAAGCCTCACCAGAGCGCAGGTATGATTTACCTGGGAGGTGTTGTCGTTACTGGAAAGTGTCACGGAAAGGGAAACTCAAACGAGATGAAATAAGATGATCGAAGCGTTGACAGCAAATTCCACCGCAGAGCACGTGGGATGCGAAAGAGTGACTGGTATGGTTAGAGAACCTATTTTCTTAAAATCAATTTCTTGAGTGCGCAGACTAGGCACTGATTGCATTAAAACAAGCGGAAGATATGCGCTAACTGAACAAAACGAAGAAATGACCAAGTACACTGAAAGTGCTTAACACGTCTTGATAGCAAATGGACGACTTTCTCTGGTATAGCGGAATTCTGAGGAAGCTCTCACACTTGACCGTTGGTTAGATAACCTATTCACTGAAGATTAATTTCTTGAGTTCGCAGACTAGGCACTTATTTCACTAAAACAAGCGGATGATATGCGCCAACTGAACAAAACGAAGAAATGACCAAGTACACTGAAAGTGCTTAGCACGTCTTGATAAAAAATGGACGACTTTCTCTATAGTATAGCGGAATTCTGAGGAACCTAACACAGTAGACTGTGTTAGGTTCCTGTGTTAGGTTAGGTTAGACTGTTTTAGGTTAGGTTAACAGTAGACTTAGTCTTTTGATCTCTAAAGCTTTTCTAGTTTCTATAGCAGTTTACTTGGATATGATGCCTTTACCTTGCAATAGCAGCTTCTAATATAGATATCTAAATGTGACGATGATACCGTAGCTATAACGCCTCTGGAATAAATGGCACATGCTTTAAGATGATTTTTACATGCGCAGGTTTTCTTCTAGCGGACAGAGGGTTTGACGTCTGGCTCGTAAACTGCAGGGGAACGCCTTACTCCAACTACCACAGGACACTCACTACGAAGGACCCGGAATTTTGGGAATGGAGGTAGTAAAAACTCACATATGGTGTTGGACAAGTCCAGAAAGCAGTGGCGTAGCCAGGGACTGGCACATCAAGGCCATGCCCTCCCCCCTCTCCCCTCCCCTCCCCTCCCCTCCCCGATTTGTTTTTTTGCGATAGCATACATAGCGCAAAATGTCTTCGCCTGCCCGGCTCTCTCTTCAAAATAAAAAGGTGCCCCCCCCCTCCCCCTCCCAAAATTATGCCTACGCTTTTGCCAAAAAGTGTTTTTCACCCGCCCGAAGCTTTATGTAAAATAGGCGATACAAAAAAAAAACCGTATACCGAAAGAACACTTGAGCTTGTTACAACGCACGTATGCACAAACAAAGACAACAATGAGGTGAATATTCAGCAGGCTAAATACACTGAAAGTGTGCACCACTATAAAATGATATTGCTTTAGCGCAGTTCAGTTTGAGCGGAAAGAAAAGATGCTTTGCAGCAAAAAAGGAAAAAAAAAAAACAGACGACAGTGTGAGCGCTCATGCTGTCGTCTTTTTTTTTTGTTTTTCTTCGTTACTGCATAGCATCTTTCCTTCACGCTCAAACTGAACTGCGCTTAAGCAATATGGTTTTATCATGCACCAACTCACACAGTCAGCACTGCTTGTGCACCACGATTGTATTTATGCTCTGTTCAGACGAGCACCTGCGGTTCACAAGCTAATGTAATCTACATTTGTAGTGTTACGGGGTCGTGACGTGGCCGAAGACAGGAGACCTTATGTTGGGATTCAACTGTTTATTTGGGCAAACCTGTGTCCGGTAAACGGAAAGCCTGATTACAGCAGCAGTCTTGCACCGATAGCAGTCAACGGAGCGTTGGCCGTCGTTCAACTACTGACAAGCGGCGAAGTCAACTACATATCTAATAATGCAATGATGAAATTACATTTTTTGAGACGTTCTCTTCGCTATTCATCATACGACACTAAAATTCTCGCGTACAAATCTCTTATCCAACCCATTTTGGATTATGGAAATATTATCTGGGATCCTTACACCAATGTCAATATCCATAAACTAGATAGATTCCAAAACAAGGCTGTCCGATTTATTTTCAAGAAATACGGCCCAACGTCAGTCTCTGAATTAGTTGCCAAAGCGGGATTCAAACGGACTTCGGAAAAAAACTGAATTTCCCGTTCGTTGTTCTTCTTTAAGATAGTTAATGGTCGAATAAATAGTACCACAGGTGAATACTTAAAGTTCTCTTCCGGTTACTCTACCAGACAACGTCACAAACACACCGTCGTTCCTTTCCAGCCCAATAATAACACTTTCAAGTATTCCTTTTTTCCGCGCACTGCCAAAGAATGGAATGAGCTTGACAGCAAAATTATTGAAACAGCCAGTATCGAGGCATTTGAAAAATTTATATCTGACTAGTTTTTTTTTTTTCACGTGAAACATTTTTTTTGTTGTTTGAAGTGCTTTGTCCTGTGTTGACTGCAGTATTGTACTGTTGATTTTGTTGTACTATGTACACCCACTCTGCTACGGCCCCATGTTGGAGCTAGCAGTATTGCTAAATAAATAAAAAAAATAAATAAATAATAAGTGCGTCGGCATTTCTACTCTTGCCGTCGAATGTTCTAGCGTTATCGCTGGTAGTGACGTAGTTCCAGAATAATCTGTGCAGTTCGCAGAGTGGGCGCGATCTTATCGAAATGATCTACTACACTCCTGAAGCTTCTCGAAAACGGCATGCGCGGTTTGCGCGGAGAATTCCGTAGTGTATTGGGGCGATAACACAACTTGAGAAACGGAACGTGGCAATAGCATGAAACAACTATAATTTTAGTCAGAGTCTAAAATATTCGCGGACACCACTACGCCGGATCGATGGTGTCTTACCTTACTTTGCAAACGCTTCGAAATAATTTTTGAATTGACTTTATTTCTTCTGTTTATAACAGAAAGGAAGCAGATGCTGAAGGCCATGTGGCCTGACAAAGGCTTCTGCTCCTACGACAGTTCGGCACGCAGGCCGTACATAGCGCAAGTCAATACAAAGTATACTGTACAGACATACTTCGTGACTGAATAGTGACGAAATTAAAAGAGAATGTGTACAAAAAAAGTGGAAAAGCGAGAATAAACGCGTTATGTCTGCAAAGAAACAACAACAACAACATGTTACGTATACACTGATAGGTCATTTTGCCCAAGTCAACAACTAAAATTTGCAATTAAGACACGAAAATTGAAAATACATACAGCAGCTTTGTCAGACAAACGCAATATTTTGGGAAATGAGCGATGTTTTAAATGATTCACTTGACGCTTCCATAACTTCGGCGTGAAATTCATGTATTCTATTGAGTAGTGAAGGTGCTAGGTAACTTTGTAACTGTTTGCCAAAATTCGTTCTTAATTTTGGTGTTTTCAGATAGTGTTGCCTAAAGCTGTAGCGCGGGTTGGTGGGGGCATCCGTGATATAGTGTGTCCTGTTTTGTTTGATATGTTGCGTTAACTTGTAATAGTACACCTGATTTGCCTTTAAAATAGAGTACTTGACAAAAACAGGCTTTGTCAGTGACTGCATCATGGAACAATGCAAGCGAGCGAAAAGAGGACTGAAGATTTACTCGTTATCTCCAAAGTGCTACAGTACAATCCTTTTTTTTTTTTATTTCCAGCTTCGACGAGATTGGCCGCTACGACTTGGCAGCGACTATCGACTACGTTACGCAGGTTACGGGCTTTATGAACATCAGCCTGGTTGTGTGGTCCCAGGGTTTTACGGAAACTTTGGTGCTCCTCTCAACGCGACCCGAATACAACGCCAAGGTGCGTGACACTTTCTCCCATGTTTTGAATAGCCATTGATAGAGTGAGCTTGCTTTACTCACAAATGAGTTCGCTCGTGCTTCATAGTGGGCTGCACAGAATCATTTTCATGTACGGCATTAGCTGTAGAAGTGCCTTTGATATTTTGACAGCAGTTGTGAAGAAACAAACAACCATGGAGCATCAAATACTCAAATTTAACACACATACAGAAGGAGAAAGAAGGGAGGTAAATTTGAGAGATATTTTACCCTTTTAGACACAATATTGATCAGAACTCACAATTTTCATCATTATGTGTCTATCAAGGAAAACGAGATTTTAAATTTATGCTTCCCATCATTCATAGCGATGGTCTCGTTCTTGCAGACTTGATGCCTTCAGCTATGCCTTCCGTTTGTATACGAGGTTTTATTGGTCAGCTGCCAACCAGTAGTAAGAGCACGTGCTACGTGACCATAAGAAACGGTTTAAGACCATTAAGACATTTTGGCTTTCACACCAACGCTTCTTTCATATATACAATTGGAGTGGTTCTATGTATACGTGAAAAAAGAAGGAGCTACCTGTCATTGAACAAGGCATTCTTATGGAAGCCGGCAGCACTTAATAATTTTCAACGTTTTCTTAATGTCGTCAATTTTCGCTGTTCATCTCCACCGTAGATTCTCCGGACCAGAGAAGTTATCGTCGAACCATCGACTTGAACATACGTGTTTGATACTGATGCGATGCAAGGCTTTATCAGTATGCAAGGCCACGCTACCAACGAACATGTGTGTTGTAGTTATCATGTGATACTTTTATGTGATACTTTTATTATCGAGTGAAGTTTGCATTTATGCGCTATTCCATAGACGAGCTGAGCCAAAAAGCAACACTAATACACCTATCTTCGGTGATGAAAGCCATCAATGACGTATGTGAACAAAATGAATGATTATAATGGGTGGACTCCCATAAAGTATGACGCAGTGTGACAATGGGATACTCAGACTTTAAAGGAAGGTAAACGACGCAGAAAGGGCAACATGAAATAATTGATTCGCGCACGGAAATAGGCAATGGCAGAAACAGAAAATATATAAAAATAACACGCTTGCAGTGAACTATAACTCTTAATACCATACCAGCAGTTAGCGATGTGCAGCTCTAAGAAACCACCCGTGTTTTGCTTGTTTCTGACAGATAAATCTTGTGGCAGCCTACGCACCGGTTGGAAACATCTCTCACATCGAAACGCCGCTCACCCTTCTGGGCCCTGTTGCCGAGAGAGTTGCTGTGAGTGATCACACCCTTTTTAAAGACGATAGTCTTTCTTGGGGACCTTTGACGCAGAAATTTTGGTCTGTCTGTCTGTCTGTCTGTCCGGTCTGTCTGTCTGTCTGTCTGTCTGTCTCTCTGGTCTGTCTGTCTGTCTGTCTGTCTGTCTGTCTGTCTGTAAATTTGTCTGTTTGTCCACTCTTAACGGCACCGGGTACTTGAAACGGCTGACCCCATCCGCAGCGCCGACCAATGTTGCTCAAGCTTTAGCGTTCATGCTTGTGCAAGCGTCCATTAAAAAGCAATTATTGCGCATGTCTGGGGCACCATAACAACACGTACATATTCTGCATGTGCGTCTTTTACTAGAAAATGCATACATAAGTAATTTTAAGGACCGTAGTGCTTACCACGCTGTGGTGACCATGCAACGCATGCACGAAAAGGCGAGTGTTTCCAACGCTTTGCTAAGACGAGACGCTGGTGGCACCTACCCGTCGCCTTGCGTTCTACACCTTATCACCTCTGAGACGGGCACACACACCCGTCTCAGAGCCACGTGCTCCGTTTTCTAAGAAAACTGCCAGATGGCGCTCATGTCTCACGTGTGACGTGACTTGATGCGCTCGTTCGCCTCCGCTGCACGCTCGAGGCACTCTAATGCAGCGCCTCCAAAATACCATTCACCGATTTTCTTGTGCAGAATATCAAATAAATATTTTGTTCACTCTCTCCACACGCAAGACTATCGTCTTTCGACGACATTTGTAGATTAACATGCAGATACGGGGCCAACTTTTTTCCTCTAGAAGTTTACTAAGAGCGTTTTATAAGTGAGCCTCTTTAGTGAGCCTAGTGAAAGATTAGTTGTTTGTTTCTCACATCGTTATTACTTAATTCGCAATTACTGCCAGTCAAGTGTCTCAAACGCAATAGCACGTATCAAAACAAAAGATGAGCTTGCAAAGAAATATTCCTCGAAAAACTGCCGCAGTGCAGGCTTGGATGCAAAGTAATAAAAACAGTCAACATAAAAGCCGTTTTATGCATACCTACTAAGCGTCCCATTTTTTCTTCATTGTTTCATTTCTAATACACTCAGACTGACACTGTTTCGGCGTTCGTGTGGCTCTATTTTACCCGCTATCACGTCCTTGTTCGCACACTTACCTCGTTGTCTAAAAATAAAAGCAGAGTGCAAAGGAGACCTGTCTATACTTGTCTACTGTGTTTCTTCTTTCTTTTTTTTTCGCTCTACTAATATTATTGTACGATGCACCAACTCACCCAGCAATGCGTTCTACCTAGTTGTACGGGCAATTCATGCCAACTAGTTGAACTTCGCTTAGTACTAGCAAAATTTGTTAAGCACACACCACTGTTACACCCATAATGAAAGAGAAAATGAAGCTAAGGACGGAAGGACTGGGACGTTAGCCAGTGAAAAGTGACAAAAAAGGAATGTTACAACAAAAATAAGCAATGATAAAAATGGAGAAATAAAACAATACAATGAGCGACACTGCTTAAACTCTTTCTTTAAGACCAGTTGTAGGAAAAAAAATACAGTGATCCTTTTAAAGCCTGTTGTTCTGAGGATGAGTGCAGCCACTGACCCAAGACCCTTCCCTTCGACAAGTGGTGATTGTTTAGCTTATCTAACACTTTTAGGGGTTTTTATTTTGGTGCACTAAAGTGAGGCCGCTCATGGAGAAACTGGGCGATAGTAGCAGCTGCAGTTATCACATGCCATTTGTAAAGTTTCATATAGTTAACATTGTGCTTTATGTCATTGCAATGCATTTTTTTTGGTGTGGATCAGTAAGTGGCATTCTCGACACTCGTATAATGAGACATCAAACGTCCAAAGTCACCTATTAATTCAATACTTTATTGCGTGGCACTAACTGTGCAGTCCGTGTTACACTACTTCACCAATGGAGCACTGCTGACGTCCAGTGAAACAACCCAGTTCCTGATCAACCAGTTTTGCAACAATGTCTTTCGAGGAGCCTGTTTCCTTCCGGTTAACGTGGCCGTGGGGGCGAGCCGTGAGCAGTTGAACAAGGTATGTATAGCTTCTTTCCACAGGAAGACTAAGTACATCCAGTATTGCATACAATTACTACCACTAGATAAACTCTTGAGCAATTTTCGAGGCGAGGCACTGAGCTGAAAAAGAAGAACATAGTGCTGAGAAGCGTGCAGTACAGGGCGTAATATATCAATTTCTTTGTTAATTGTGCCAGAAATAATTAAAAAGCGTGAGTACCATGCTTAAAGGAATGTCGGCTTGACAATGATCCTACAAGTCAGTTAAATTATGCCCCACCGCGGTGGTCTAGTGGCTAAAGTACTCGGCTGCTGACCCGCTAGTCACATGATCGAATCACGGCTGTGGCGGCTGCATTTCCGATGGAGGGGGAAATGTGGTAGGACAGTGTGCTCAGATTTGGGCGCACGTTAAAGAATCCCAGGTGGTCGAAATTTCCGGAGCCCTCCACTAAGGCGTCTCTCATAAACATATAGTGGTTTTGGGACGTTAAACCCCACACATCAATCAATCAATCAATCAATCAATCAGTTAAATTATATGTAATATTTATTGAACAACCTATGAGAAATTACATTACGGTCATTTCTTAACTGATTCAATCGATTAGTTGGTCAGGTAAGCAAGATAGTAGTGAGAAAGAAGGACTATGTTAAATATCTATTAGTTTAAGCGCACTCTTGAAATCTTTTCCATTTGATTAGCGTTAGTGTTGCTGGGCTATTAGTGACATTGGGCTATTATTTGCTTTTCAGACACGGATACCTGTGTACCTTGCCCATATGCCAGCCGGAACGTCAATACGCAATATAATTCATTATACACAGGTAAGCCAACGTGGTGGGTATGGTTTTATTGACCAATATATGCACGTGACCTTAAATATTAAAGCTGTTTCATTTTGCTAACCTGAAATTTTCATCAGATAAGGAAGACCCTAGAAACGAATAACAGTTTCTCTAAGAGAGCCTGGCAAGGTTCTCTCTGCGCTTGAAAGAAAAGCGGCCTCCAAATTGAGCCCCGTCACGTGATTGACTACTAATATGACTGACTGAGTGACTGCATAGGGTGAATTAAAAAAGTACAATTTTGAGGAAGGCGTTGCGTGTTAGCCCAGAATGCTTGTGATGTTTTTGGTAGACTGGACCGGTGGTTGCATTGCACTTTTAAATTCGCCATCTCGCCGACTTCAATTGGCTGACAGGGCCGTTACGTTCTCTCGTATCGGTTGAATATGCCAACATGGTGGAACGTGAGCGAACATTTCCGTGATATCAGCTGTCTCAGTTATACCAATATATATGTTGGTCGAAGCCTGAAGAGACACTGAAGCTTCGATGCCGATGCCTTTAGTTCCACATGCTATGTTTCGAATACTATGTATGCTTACTTGCTTACTACGTATGCTTACTTGCTATATTTAGTATCACAGCAGCCACGCTATAAACTTGGCAGGTAAGAGTATGCTGCGCGGAACGCAGTGATTAATTGCGTATTTTATTATCATGTAGTGATGTAGCTTTTACTTAGAAGTTACTGTTACTTTTGCAAACTAATTTTGCCTTGAAAGACAATTTTGCCTTGAAAGACAAGTTAAGATAAAGTACCTTAGTAACCTGAGCTTCGCCGATGACATTGCTTTGCTGAGTAACTCAGGGGACGAATTGCAACTCATGATTACGGAGTTAGACAAGGAGAGCAGAAAGGTGGGTTTTAAAATTAATCTGCAGAAAACGAAAGTAATGTACAACAACCTCGAAAAAGGGCAGCGCTTCGATATAGGTAATAGTGCACTTCAAGTTGTAAAAGAGTATGTCTACTTAGGGCAGGTAATAATCGCGTAGCCGAACCGCGATATTGAAGTAACTAGAATAATAAGAATGGGGTGGAGCACATTTGGCGAGCACTCTCAGATCATGACAGGTAGATTGCCACTATGCCTCAAGTGAAAGGTATATAACAGCTGCATCTTGCCGGTATTTAGCTGTGGAGCAGAAACCTTGAGACTTACAAAGAGGGTTCAGATTAAATTGAGGACGGCGCAGCGAGCAATGGAAAGAAAAATGGTAGGTGTAACCTTGAAAGACAAGAAGAGAGCTGAGTGGACTAGGGAACAAACCGGGGTTAAGGATATCATAGTTGAAATAAAGAAGAGGAAATTGACATGGGCCGGGCATGTAGCGCGTAGACAGGATAACCGCTGGTCATTAAGGGTAACTGACTGGAATCGCAGAGAGGGCAAGTGGGTCAGGGGAAGACAAAGCTATGTGGGCAGATGAGATTAAGAATTTTGAGGGTATAAAGTGGCAGCAGCAAACACAGGACCGAGTTGACTGGCGGAACATGAGAGAGGCCTTTGTCCTGCAGTGGACGTAGTCAGGCTGATGATGATGGCGATGATGATGATGGTTTGAATAACTGTTTCACAACCCCCTCACGTGCTCGCTTGATATAGCTCATCTTAATGTTTCTCATTACTGTCTTCGGGTGCCTGCCCGAAAACATTAAGATCAATATGGTATATTTAGGCCGGATGGCACCGTTGCTTCGATAGCCCAAATTTGATCTGGCCGATCTGAGCTGATTAGCGCGGCTTTCCGCTGCACCGCAAGCTGTTCTGAAAAGACTGCATTTTAATCGTGTATTTGGGCGCGTCATAAAATGTGTTCTGCAGGTTGCCATGTTTCGTGCTACATATTACACGAATCATCTGGTGTAGCTAGATGTAGATGCGACTTGAGTGAGTGTTGAAAAAAAGTTTACTTTATGTTATAGACACACACTTCCAACGATATCAGACAAGAAGCAAGACATCTTCAACAATTTTAGGGCTATGATTATGCAAACGAACATAATTTCTCGACGTCTTATTTGAAAGGATATATCTACCAAAAAGAACAAGTGCTTTATATTTCTAGTTTTTTTTGTATTTATTGCTTCATTTGAAGAGCGCTGAAAAAAGAACGAGACACTACCATAACGTTCTCTCCATAAAGTGTGGTATACGACGTGGCTCATGTCCGTTTTGCTGTTTCAGATGTACAGAGCGCAAAATTTCATTATGTACAACTACGGATTCACAGAAAACTTGATACGATATAACCAGGTGAGTGCTCCGATGCTTTCAACTACGGGTAAACATCGTAAACGTTTTTTTCAAGCCATCCTTAAGAATATCTACAATTATTTAGATCGCGGTGAATCATGAGGCAGTGTTAGTACCATTTACGGGAAAAGAAGATGCGTTGGTGATGCGCACATCTTTAGCAGATATAACCTTCGAGAACAGAAAGCTTTGTAAAAGTTACATGAAACAACGTTTAAAAAAAAAGCAGCTAGGTTTCATTAAATCATTATAGGATATGTATACTCCTTCTAGATACTGAAACTGAGAGACATGAGATTTCAATACACAATAGCATGTAATGCTGTTACATCATGGTGCTACTTTATGCATTGCAACATACGAAGCCAACCAGTACATTTTAATACACCAGGGAATGCGAAGCGTGCCCGTCAGGATGCTATCAGTGAGCCGCTACATGTTTTTGAAGTAGAAAATGCATCATTCTGCATGTAAATTGTTTTGCATACGTTGTAAAGGAATTGGCTTCGCCGTGAAAGAGACAATGCACCCGTTAAAAGGGGTAAACAGTGTATTTCAGCCTTTCCGCATCCGTATTACAACTTACAGCACGTCAGTTTACCGGTGATGCTAACGTGAGCAATTCGGGTGGAGGGGGTGACACGATCATGATTGATTGATTGATTGATTGATTGATATGTGGGGTGTAACGTTCCAAAACCACGATACGATTATGAGAGACGCCGTAGTGGAGGGCTCCGGAAATTTCGACCACCTGGGTTTTTTTTAACGTGCACCCAAATCTGAGCTCACGGGCCTACAGCATTCCCGCCTCCATGAGGACACGATCTTACTCCACGCTGTTTTACTAAAGAGGAAAGGAGACTGTTGTTACGGTGACCTATAATATTTTCCCTCTGCCAGTGTAGATCGTTCACACAAACATAATCATTGGTAAGCATTCCCTTGCTTTAAACATCGCTTTGTTTAGGCACCCGTGCGGCTAACCAGATATTTTAACTCTCCTGCCTGAGCGGTGCATGACTTCTCCGTGCGTCAGCGCCATATGGCGCTGCCAAGTTGCAACCGGGGTGAAAGAGAGAATCACATGCGCACAAAGTGTGCTCAGGTGGGACCATCGTATACTTCGCCCCAAATTAGCGCCCTTCAAATTTAGGGTATAATCAAAAAGTTTGATTATACGCTACACCCCCCCCCCCCTCATGCTATGGTTTAAAGTCTTCAAGGAGGAGCTGCCTAACAAACAATGCGCCCAGTAGAGTGCGCTTTGTGGGCATGCGCTGTCCCACACCCTGTGCAGCTAAAGTAGTCGCTTGGGCGTGTTGGTACAACATAGTTGAAAAAAAAAAAACAGTGCGAAAAACGAGAGACAGACGAAAAAGTACACATACAGAGCATATTAGCAGTGCTCTGTAGGTGTACTTCTTCGTGTGGTGTCTCGTTTTTTGCGCTGTTTGTTTTTTCAACACTCGCGCAAGCTAGGTTGAAATTCGGTCTCTTGTACCAAACAGCATTGATTTTATTAAGGTTTTTTGGACAACGGTGTTCAAGCTGTCACCAACAGCGCCGACAAACGCTGTTCATACTTCTATTATAACCAGTTTTTCTGTGAAATGTAATAGACTAATGTACAGTACCAGGAGAAAAAAGATTGTCAGTAGTGCGTTGCTGGAATGGCAAGAGTGCTATACGTGGCGCGGCGTTTTTACAGAGACCATCGATGTCGAGAGTGACAAGCACATTCCGTTTTCCACAACAGGTGCGCCCGGTAGCCTCACAAAAAGCATGTTCTTGTGGGCATCGGTGACATGTTTGCTCGCTACTTCAGGGAAAAAAGAAAACAGAAACAAGAATAAAATTATATTGTGTGCATAGCTTCATCTGCCGATAGGCTATGAAAAAGCGTTCCTTTAAGGAGTGGGCTATCGGAGGAGTCAACAGCAAGATAAGCTGCTTTGCGCCGATGCGATGGTCTAATGCCACCTCGATAATTGCAGGCCTGCTCACTGTTCTTGCCTCAGGATCTGACGTCACTCAGTTTTCAACGCAACATTTCGATTCATAGACGTGCTTGCGTTTATTCACGCCGCTCCACTGAAATTGATTGCCAATCCCAACGAACGCTTTCGTGGCGTGCTGGTGTGCTTGTTGGCAACTGGCTTTTCTGTGTCGGTGAAGCGTGGCGTATGTATACAGATGCGCCTTGTGCACTGTATATTCGCACAGTGTACTTCTGCAAATCTGCACGTTGAAGCGATGTTGCGTGCCTACTTGGTGCGGCAATTACAATGGACCGAAGGTGCGAGTGTTCTCCCATCCGAAGGACATCTAAAGAGCAAGTGCCATTTGTTGAGACGACGTCGACACCCGTCCTTTTCGTAACCCGAAGGTACGTGTTCGTCCATACTACAATCCTCTGAGTCATTCCACTGGTACAATCTGGAACGCATTTCATTCTTGCTTTAAAATAAACATGTGTGCACTCCTGACTTGTTATCGTAAAGTCGGACAATAAATTAACAAACGCGCGTGGCACTGCACTCTCAATAGGCGTTTTTTCCTTCAATATCGGTAAACACTCCGCTATTTGCGAATAGAACCACGGGCATCTTGTAAAACTCAGTTTATGTTGAGAAAAAAGGAAGAAGGCTGATGCGTTGCTTGGTGCATCGGATTTGTGCAATGTATTTTCTTGCCGTTGTTCCAAGCAAACCACTTATTGCGGCATTGCAATTTCGCGCCAGTCTCGCCGGCTCTTTTGCCTAATGTGTTTCTTGGAGATTCGTACCGATGTACTTCAGCAGAATTCGGATGCCTGTAGACACCAACAGTAAAGCGCTTTATTAAGGTGGTATGGTACGTTACACCCCCCAAGAACTTAGTTTATAATTTTGACACCAGAAAATTAATTGCATGTACTTTGAGGAAGAAACATCTGGAAGTCCAACGTCGAGCGGCCGTTCCAAGCGGTTGAAATTACACGCCGAAGTACGCCTTGTGCCCTCTGGCGTAAACGGTAGGCACACGTAGGACTTCCTTTTTTGAAATTGCGTTTTTTAAAATAAAGTTTTCAACTTCCCTGTACCTTTTCTCAAGAAGTATTGAATCGATTTCAATGAAACTCTATGCGTGAGTTACAAGTTAGATAAAAAGTCATGGCATATGCACGGGCTGAATGATGATGAGTAGGGCGAAGCGTCCGTCCTCCCGTTCGTGCATTCATCCGTCCTTCCAAACTGTGGGTCGATCTTTCCGTCCGTGCGTCTGTCTGTATGTCCGTCCATCTAGCGAACACTACAAGTACCACCATCTCGCATCTTTTCATCATATACTTGTTATATACAAGTACCGCCGTGTAGCGGACAATACAAGAACTAAACTCCACTGTAGCACATACCCGAGTGAGCTGGTTCCTACAGAGGACGATTGGGTGATGCCTTATGGAGCTTCGCTCCTAGAAATCTAAACTAAAAAATGCTAATTATAAAAGTGAACCGTAAAAAAATGACAGAACATTATGCACCATCTGTGACATTGTGCATGCACTAACTCTCGGCTGGATTTTGCCGCCAGCGTCGACGTGGCTCACCGTATATATGCTCACGACAAGTCATTTTTCACCCGCTTTTTTTTCGTCTTATTTACATTACATTAGTTGTAGTACCTTCCCCTATACATTCCTTGGCATTATTGTCTGTTAGGTCTCATTATTATTGTGTCAAAACACGGATATATATATATATATATATATATATATATATATATATATATATATATATATATATATATATATATATATATTAAAACGCAAAGAAAAAAATTCAGAAAGAGACTCCGGTGCGCGCGCAATGAAACATTGAACCTGCGAAACGTGACTACGAGGCGTTAACCACTGAGCCACGAAGCAGCCCGTCCTTCCACGTTCAACCGGCAAGCTACTTATATATTCCACTTACCGCTGCTGTCGGGCATCTCGGGGGGCGGGGGGACTATTGTGTTTTCAGCATTACCAGCAAGATGGCGCAATGAGCGCTCGTCGGCGCAAGCTCGAATCTCCCACGCGTACTTTTGCCTCGCAGATATGAGGGGGTGGACGTAAAGCCCCTGGACGCTCACTCACGTGCCCTTCTTCTGTTCTGTTGTAATTACCGGGCGCACAAAGGTCACTGCAATTGTTGCACAGTCGAAAAGAGCGTGCTTTTCAGACACAGCGAGGTAACAACTAAGACGCTTATTCGCGTTCATCTGTACCTGTGAGTACGTTTTGTCGCGTTATTTGTGCGTGACAAACGCGGGGCACGTTAAATTATTTTTTTTAGTTTGTTCAATTTAACCTAGTATTGATGGCATGTACTGAGCGATTTACTGTGAGCGTGCTTACGTCGCACGAGATGGGCACAGCAACTTATTGTGCGGGGATGGCGTGTATGAGGTACGTTCAACTCTGCAAGTGAACCTCGGTTTTTAGCTCCAATCACTAATTGCGTGATTGGAAGTATTCGTGGTGAACTGGTGCAAATTTTCGCCAATTGGGTGACATATCTTACTTTTGCGCTGAGTCAAGCCAGAACTAAAAAAAATTGTTGAAATCGCGCCACACTGCGTCAGTACAGCCAACCAGCCTCAGTATACTGCTAATTAGGTACAGCCTCAGTGCTGCTAACTCTAGAAAAGAATGTCTTAATCAGCTGCAGTTGGCACATCATCATCCTATTCAGACGCGTAGACCATAACCCGAACTACTACTTCGCTATAGCACATCGCTTTACCCAGAAAGAAAATAAAAAAAAAATGTTTTACGTTTTTTTTTCGGTTTTACGTGTGCGTCAGGTAACGCAGTCATTCCATTTGTGTTAAGGTGCACCAAAAAAGTCAGCATCAGCGCCAAGAAACGGGTGGCAGGATCTTTACGTTAAGGGCTTATGGTTTTACTACACAAAGTAACTTTGGACCAAAAAAAAAAGTATATGTAAATAGAAAAAAATCAAATAATAATCGAAAAAGGAGTATATCTGAGCAAGCATGCAGGCTATCAGATGTGGTTCGAGACAGAAGTAGTGTTGGGTCCGAAACGGAATATATATGTAAAAAATGTACACTAACACGGCAATCGCTTTGTTTCAGTTATTAGTCAAATACCGCAGAGCAGACGTCCTTGTAGCTATAACCTAATTTTATGCTGTTAAACAATAAAATTACTGCCACATTTAATTCTAATCCTAATTTTTCAAGTGGTACTACCAGGAATCTTTTTCGATGATAATAATATTGGCGAAAAAAAAAGAAATTATCTATTGTTTTCATTTCTTCGCAAACCTGACGTAACGGTGACGCCTTTAGACCAGCTTTATGTGAATAACAATTTAGTTGCGGAATCCTACAACGCAATCTCGTATAAGTAACTTCCAATTGCCGTGTTGCGCACCACTGTTTATTCCAGCAGCATCTTAGATGTGCGAAATCTCGAAATTTATTTAATGAGAAGGAGTTGATTTCATTATGTAAACAAAGGTTTCTAAACCTTATTGCTGTCATGTAAGCCGTGGCTCTTCTAGATGTTTCTTTTTTATTTAACATTCGACTTGCCAAAAAAAGTCATTCAGTGATTCAATCCCATTGTCATTACAGATAAGGCACAGTTAAAGGTGGCTGAGTCAGACCAGACTTGTAAGGGTTAAAGTTCAATGGGAGGACTCGACATCGTAGCTTTGTAATTGACACTTTTTTAGAGCAGCAATATCTGCATGCTTTTTCAAGAAAATACACTGCCGTAGGCACTTTACAAATTGGGCGCACCTAAGTGAGAACAGACAGAGAGGCAGTCTGTTATAATGGCGATTGCCGACAGATACTGGGCGATCTGCGCAGCGCAAGTACGATTGCCAGAAATTGAGCCTGATAAATGCCATGATGATCATGATGGTGACCCCACATAGATGGCGCTCACCCACAAAGAAGGATGGGCAAAGAACTGGGTGGCAGGATGCTTAAAGTAATGAAACTGAATTCAATCTGCAAAATTAGTTTAGAGATAAAACATGGAAGAAATAAAAATGCTTACTGAACAAGCGGCCAGGTCATCTCTGTTGCCCGCTAAAAAAAAATTCGAACTATAGACTAAGAATCTGAAAAAAGTAAGGATAGAATAACACGGTAAAATTGTTGTTGCTTTGATGTATTCAAACAAAGTAGAGCATACATCATTGTCGCAGCAACCTGATGAAGTGACGCCAAGGGATAATATTATTGTAACTTTGATCTCGATCCATTCTTTCGTGATCTTTTGTCATCTTGCCTTTATGTCAAGGCCACTTTGCCCACGCTGTTCTTGTTGAAGTCCGTACTACAATCCCGCCAATGAAAAACTAGATTCACAATTATGCCCGTGTTTGCAACATACACGCGAAAAGAACATCGACCAAAGAAAAAAAACGAAAAAAAACGAACCCCTTCGATGGCCAATGCCCTGCATTGGACAAGAGCCATGAGAAGAGGAGAAGAAGAAGAAGTAAAAGCAGGCAAAGCTTCGGTTCTGGGCTACAGCCACAGCAATGCCTTTAAAGCCGTTTGCAGCTATCTTCGTGAAACAAAACGAATGCGCCTCTAAATTCCAATTTGCATATTTGTTGTTATAATATTATTAAGCAAATTCTAAACGTCAATTTTAAACGTGTTCGAAATTACTGCAATTTCAATTCGAGATATATGTTAATCTGTCTGGTCAAAATAGCGAAAAATATTGCACTCTTTCTGTATTTACGTGTGCTTCATCCTCCTCCTGTTAGGATTAGGTATCATTCGAAAGGCTTTAAATTTCATATCCTCAATTCTTGGCCAATCCCCCTGAGTGGGCAAGAGCCATAGTGGAGGCATCATCATTATTATCATCAAAGCACGCGGTCAGCTTTCACGAGCTGCCACTCGTACCGGTATTGTTCCAACGGTTCTCGGCAGCCACTCACAGCTCTCTAGACCAAAAATCTGGGCGTAACGTCACGATGTCTGCAGGCACGGCATCCGAGACCGGCGATGACAGGATAAAGAACTACGTCATGATGGAGAAGATCGGCGAAGGCACGTATGGCGTCGTCTACAAGGCAAAGTGCAAGGCGACTAACAAGATCGTGGCCATCAAGAAGATCCGAGTCGATGGCGCAGAGGAAGGCGTGCCAGTTACGACTATACGAGAGGTGGCCCTCCTACGGGAGCTAAAGCACGAGAACATAGTGCGTCTCTTAGAAGTCGTCATGCCACCGTCCAAGGCTATATACTTGGTCTTCGAGTACATGGCCATGGACCTCAAGAAGCTCCTGGATACTCAGCCCAAGAATAAGACCCTGAACGGCGCCGTCGTTAAGAAGTACCTCGGTCAGCTGGTAGACGCCATCCTCTTCTGCCACCAAAGGCGGGTTCTGCACCGTGACCTGAAGCCAGAAAACATTCTTATTGACGACAATGGCGGCCTCAAGGTCGCCGACTTTGGCTTGTGCCGTGCCTTCACGGTGCCTGTCCACATCTTCACACACGAGGTGGTCACCCTCTGGTACCGGGCGCCGGAGATTCTCATGGGGGCCAGTCGTTACTCGACACCGGTGGACGTGTGGAGTATCGGGTGCATCTTCTTCGAGCTGCTAACCGGTAAAACCCTCTTCCGCGGGGATTCGGAGATCGACCAGCTGTTTCGCATCTTCCGCGTCCTCGGTACGCCGACAACGGACACGTGGCCAGAAGTGACGCAGCTACCAAACTACAAGCCGACCTTTCCGATGTGGAGAAAGAACATCGTGGCCGAGCTGCTTCCAGAGGCGGACTGCGAGGCGGTAGATCTGCTTTTGAAGATGCTTATCTACAGCCCTCGTGAGAGGATCTCGGCCAAAGACGCCGCCGCACACCCCTACCTGGCCGGATCGAGCGCTTGCAATCAGGCGGTGGGCACCACCGAGAAAAAAGGACATTGAGACTTTGTCTTGGCAGCTAGAACGTGACGCACAAGCCGGAAGCCATCCATCGCGGAATATGGGCTGTGAAAAGTGAGGAAGACGGCTTTCTGACAACGCGTCTCGCTTCCTGCAGTAAATAAAGCCAGAAAGTTGTAACTGATGCCGTGTATAGTATGCTGCATCAGGGATGTGTTGGAGAATAATGTCACGTGTTTGTGAATGTGAGGAAGGCAGCTGCTAAACCAGAAAAAAGTTTAACTATATATTGGTAGATGGGTGGATACACTTTTAAAAGGTAATTTTAGAAGGCTCAACTAAGCGTACTGATTTATTAAGCGTAATTTTTCACGAGTACTTGCTATATCAATTTCCTTTTAAAATTTTCCAGTACAAACTTTATGAATAATTTATTTTTAAATTCAGTAGTAACCTTTGAGTCTCTGCAATAACATCGTTGAATATAATTACATTCTTTTTGGCAGTTGCAGAGAAAAGATGCATTGAATAGGTGCACCCTCTTTAACATTCGGGAGTAGGCCGTACAAAGGGTAGTCAACCTAGGCACATAAAAAGAACGTCTCTTGTCACCCAGTGGCATTTCTTGTGAACACTTTAGATTTTATGGGAATAATTGCATCCGTTTCTAACATATTGCGCTAAAACTGACACATACCATATACCCTACCATACACCTAAATGGTTTCTAGGTGTGCGAGTTCTGGCATATTTAAGAACCACTGCCAAATATACCCATCCAAGATCTGGCAGGACAGTGAAGGCTTCCACAGAGGTGGCATGTCTTATTCTCGACGCATGGGGTGTCGACAAGTTTGCTCAATGCCTCAACTTATGGGAGCGACTACGCAATGAAAAAAGGAAACGCCACAAAGCACCGCATATAGAAGTTTGAGCCACTCGGCAGTCCATTCATTTTTTTTTTTGCATGGACAAGAGGAGCGCCAAAATAGGTTGAAGTCGTATGAGGACTTTCTATCACGCCCACAAGGTCTCGACCTCTCAACCTACTGGACTACAGTAGAAGCAGAGAATGTTCTTCTCTTGCCTCCCACATATGATGATTATCCATCGGACGCCGAAGGATCTGTGATTGTCAGCGTGAACATTGAAGTTACAGCCTTCTGGATTGATTTGTAGGGTTTAACGTCCCAAAACCACCATATGATTATGAGAGACGCCGTAGTGGAGGGCTCCGGAAATTTTGACCACCTGGGGTTCTTTAACGTGCACCCAAATCTGAGTACACGGGCCTACAACATTTCCGCCTCCATCGGAAATGCAGCCACCACAGCCGGGATTTGATCCCGCGACCTGCGGGTCCGCAGCCGAGTACCTTAGCCACTAGACCACCGTGGCGGGGCTACAGCCTTCTGGAGCAAAGTGAAGTAGGCTTCTGAGGACCTCCTCATGCCAGCTACATTGGAGAATCTGCGCTGCCTTCAAGTCGTACTATAGGCAGTATAAGAAACTTCAAGGCTCCAGACCTTTGTGACAAGGATAAAAAACTGAGGGCAAGTTACAACTTGCTTTTATTTTTACTCGACGACCTCAGATCGGGTGATATTTTGCCGCAAAAAGAAAACGGAAGCACTCGACTGCGTAAAAGACCAGCTCGACCCATTGCACCGAAACAACCATTCAGTACGATACTCTGCAGAGCGCTTGATATTCTCCAGTATTTTACACACTGTTTCTCCGCACGCCCATTGATTCATTCGTGCTACTGGCAGAATAACCATACCACATCGATTAACGCTCATGCAAATTCGTTCGCAATATAACGTGAACTCTGCAATTGAGCAGGGTGACCAGGGGTGCTATCCTTATGCGAATAAGTGCTGAAGCCTTTTCAAACCGCATGAAAAGATTGTCATATATAATAACGATGGACGAGATTTATACACAGCCATACTTTGAATACTAAGGTATCTACGAGATGGGGGCAACACATCTTGGTTAGCATGGGTTAAAGGAGCATCTCTCTAAGCTCTCTGAGACTTGCACCCTTCGGAGCAACACGGCGTTCAGTAATGGGTTAAGGCCAAATACCACAAACGCGAAAATGCACGCGACAGCGACGAGCAATGCTATGAGCGACGATACATGGGCGTTCGCGTGACGTGTCGGGTGGTAGCTTTCGCGCGATCGCGCGGTTTTCCACCATTGGGAACCGCCGCCTATCGCCCGGAAGTGGTTTTTCGGCATTGAGAACCACGGTGTAAGAAGTCCACCGCACGTCGCCCGGAAGTGCTGTGCTCAAAGCGCCGGAACAGGATGTCCGTGCATGACTACGTATACTGCTGGTTCTCTCCATGTGCTGCGAAACCACCACCTCCTCTCATGCTCCTCTCCACCCGAGTCACGTGTGCACAATGAAGAAACAACGTTATGTGTACGCACGTTCATAATAAAAGAACTGCTGCAATGCAATAAATAAACCCCTTGCGTTGTATTATACAGAAACACATTTTATTTTTGCACCGCATATTGCCAACTAGGCGGAATTTTTGATATGAGAGGACGGCCACATGCCACCAACAGTGGAGTTCACTCGCCGAAGACGTCGCATGAATGAAGTTTGCCTGCGCAAGCGACTGTTCGCCCGAAGGCAATCTATGTCGCGTCGCTCGTCGCTGTCGCGAGCATTTTAGCGGTGATGGGGTTTGGCCCTTAAGCTATATATACAAAAGTTTGTACCCATAGAACATCGGGCCCCAGAATGTGAAACTTGTTTTAAAGGTTTTTAGTTCATTTGCTGTGGATGCTCAAAAAAAAAAAAAAAACGCGCGCAAACGAGTTCAATTTAAAATACGCTGAAGGGACAGATCACTTCATTGACCTGATTTCAAAGTGGTGGTACGTCGATGGCGGGAAACGGCCATCAAAGGGCCGTAACCTGTGAGTACCCAGTCAGGAGCTTGACTGGTTAGTAGATATAATGTCTTAATTTTTTCCTAGATTGTTTGGACAGCTGGCGAGAGATCGAAATGGATACAAGAGCACTGCCCACAGAAACGCACTAAGTGCGGCTCACTTGTTACTAACTTGGGCAGCTGTGTCGTTACTTGCCTTGAAGAATTGAATCTGGCCTCTATCATGCTGGGTAAATTTGAGATGGATATTTTCGAAGAAACTGTTGGACAGTACCGTCGCCTGTCAGGAACTAAATGTTGCATCTCAATACACGAAGTGTAATAGTCAGAAAAAGAAACTGAGGCTGCAGGGCAGTTTGGTATTTTCAGACATGCAAGAAATACAGAAGTCATGCGCTGCAGCACTCGACGGGGCTCAGTTGACAGAGAAGTACGAGTTATCGGACTGTGACACGACAAATAAGGAATTCATTTCGCCAGTAATCACATACAGGGCTGGCTTTTGCGTCCACGCTACGTTAAAGGGGCTTAATTGTGAGTATTGTTCTAAAGATAACACATCTCGAGACTGGGAAATTCAACTTGACAGGAATCACCTTATTAAAACCCTTTGGAGAAGTGCTCTGAAGTTTCCCAAGCCAGCTCTTGTTAATGCAGTTTTGCATGCTTGAATCGTCCTTGAACAGCTCCCCAGCAATTAAAATACAACGCAGTTTCATACTACGTCAAAACAGAGGCACCCCCTTGTGTCTGTGACAACACATTTTTGTGAAACTGAAGATTTCATTGTCTGTTGCAGTGTTCACCACCCCGGAATTATGCTGAACAACCTAATTGTGGCAGCAGCGAACACTGTCCTCAATAACTGCGTTTCTGTGAAGACAGGTGCTCTAAAAAAGTACAACTGTGCTAACTCAACAAAAAAAAAAAAAATGGCAGCATACCCACGGAGTGAATGATGGAGAGTGGGGCGAAGAATTCGTCCGTCCATTCGTTCTTGCTTCCGTCCGTCCATGCGTCCGTCAGTGTGAGCGTCCATGCGTCCATCAGTGTGACCGTGCGTGCGTCTGTTCGTGCGTCCGTCTCTGCGTTCGTCCATGCAGCCGCCCCTGCGTCCGTTCATGCGTCCATCCATGCATCTGTCTATGTGTCCGTTCGTCCATCTATTCAACACTCCAAGTACCACCATCTCGCATCTTTTCATCATATATTCCCCATATAGAAGCACCGACATCCAGCGGACATTCCAAGGACTAAACGAGAGGTGGCACACGCACACTTTCTTACGGCTTGCGCTTCGGGTCCACTTCCCACCTTTAACCACCTCGAGTTCATGGTATATACTAGTTCACTGTATTCATGGCACTGCGGCCGAACGCTCGCTAAACCTTTCGAAAACCAAGGAGGTTACGCCCAGCGAGTATGACGTAGCAAACTTTTTCAGTCAGATAGTGCTCTATGTACATGCCAATGGCTGCTAATGGGAAATGAGAGGCGGAGAATTCGGCTTTTACTTTCTTACGGCTTGCGCTTCGTATCTACTTCCCATTTTTAACCACTTCGAGTTCATTCATGGTATATACAAGTTCATTGTATTCATGGCACTGCGGCTCAACGCTCGCTAAACCTTTCTAAAGCTAAGGAGGTTACACCCAGCGAGTATAACGTCGCAACCCTTTCTTGTCAGATAGTTCTCAATGTACATGCCAATGGCTGCTAATGGTGATTGCAGCCTGCGCGTTAACTAAAAGCCGAATGCTCCTGTCTCTCATTCCCCATTAGCAGCCATTGACATGTGCATTGAGCATTATTTTTCATTGTCCAACAACGCACAGAAGAAGTCTCTCACCAGCATCTTCTTGGAGGTCAAAATGTTATACTCGTTACATACTACGGGGGACGAACGGGTGTCACTATAAGGAGCTTTGCTCCTATTAAAAATAAAAAAAATAAGGCAATGTGTCGTTGCTCGTGTTTTCTGGAGGGCTGTGCATGCAAGATTTCGTGGCCTCGGAGTAAACCGCTTTGTTTCTTCTGGACGTTGTTCTCGAGGCCGCTTTGCCTGCCTTATCATTGTTGCTGGTGCCTACTGTCTTTGGCGTAACTGTTGTGAAGCTGTTGCAGCTGGTCGTCGCCGCCGTGCTCTCTTCCCGATTTTGGAGCGACTGTACAAAGAAATAATATCTGTGTTGTCGGAGGAACTCTTCTTTCTGGGCGAGGAGGAATTCCTTCGACACTGGTGCTGCCGTTTTGTGTTCATCTGTGAGAGACGTGTAAGGCTTGTTTTCAGGCCTGCCTGGGATTGGTAGGTTAATCTTTGTTTAGTACTCATACAAATACCTTGTAAATACTATGTAAATATCTGACATATTGATCTCTACATTTCATTTGTGTGTTCTTCGTTTACCATATATAGACATTGTTTTTGTAACAATTCCTGTTTAGTTAGGTAAGTTGTGTATGTTGTATTCCGTTTACATATGTACACATATCTTTTTGTAACAACTTTTGGTGTGTCTGTGGATGTTGTGTTCTGTCGCAATGTTCTGTTGGATTGTAATTAATGTTCACTGTCTGTGAGAATAAATTTCTCTAAACACAAAAAAATAAGTACAAAAAAAAACTGCAGAAACTTAGCAAATCAGTAGAAATACTTTTTGTGCGCCTTCTGGTGCGAGTGTGTGTGTATGGGAATGAACTTCCACTACTTATTTTGTCACAATATTGGGCCATCGAACTTGGCTGTTATACGTTACCCACACGTTCTATAGCGCTCATGTTTCTCTGACTTTTTTTTTTTGTGTGTGGAAATATAAATAGCTTACAGACAAATTACTGAACACTTTAAAGCGTAATAAATCGCTTAAACCAGAGTCTTTCCTGATGCAAAACACAGAATAAAGCCCTTCAGTGGTCGAAATTTCCGGAGCCCTCCACTACGGCGTCTCTCATAATCATATGGTGGTTTTGGGACGTTAAACCCCACAAATCAATCAATCAATCAATCAATCAATCAGAATAAAGCCCTTCAGTGTGTAAAACTGGCCACGAACCCTTCTCCCTTTAACGGGAGATTACGGTGGCAATGAATTCGCAGCCTCCCGTACACGTGCTCGCTAGCTCAAAACGAGTGACGTCACGGCGGCAGTGAGCAGGCCTGAAAATACCTTTTCAGGTGGCATTGACCGGCCACCCCTACTTTGGAAAATGAAATGTGCTCGGCAATCTCGCTATCGACGTGCTCAGGAAGAACACGGCGCTTCCTGTAGCAATTTTACGGCTCTGGCCACCGTTCACCTGTGCTAATCTTTTTTTTTTTTTACGTTGAGGCTGTACGAGTCCAAGTGCTTTGTCTTTGCCTTCGCGGTTCGACGCTGACTGAACACGCGATGCTTTCCACGTCCCTTGCCCTTATGCACAGCCGGAACCCTACGAGTACCCTCTGGAACACGTCTTCGCACCCATCGCCCTGTTCACGGGCGCCTCGGACCGTTTCGCCAACCCGATGGACGTGCAGAGTCTGAGGAGTCGGCTCGGAGAGAACATCGTCTTCGACTACGAGGTTCAACAGGAGACGTTCATGCACCTGGACTTTGTCGTGGGCTACGACGCCGCACTGATGCTCCACGAGCCCATGATTTCGCTCATCCAAGGCTGGAACGAGCCTCTGCCACACTGGCCCCACCACTACAGACGGCGGTGACGACGTCTACTCCCTGCGTCGAAAAACTCGAGGTCGCAAAAGCTTGGCGTCTTACAAGCAGGGTTCTCAGACACGTAGCACGCGGCGCATGCGACTGTCTTCGTCACTTATTCTTTATTTGCTTAATGAGAACCTTCATGAATCGAAATAATTAGTTTTACTAATTTTCACTGATTTAATTTGTCACTCCAGCGTTCCCATGAAGACACCTGATTTTTTATTCTTAAATTTTTTTGTTCGGCGAATAGGTTTTATTTTGTGGGATATCTGCGCACTTGTCTAATAGCGTGACATCATAAATTTTGTAGCACTTACGCCGTTTGAAGCAGAAAGGATATTGAAATTTGCCTTGTCAAAAGTTTAAAGTAGACGGCAGCCATTGATCGGTGAGTATAGTAAACGTTGTCAATATGGATGATGACCGGAGAGCGTGCGGGAAGTACACGGGGAGGTGGCGCCACCTGCATTTTGTGTCTGCATTTGTTGGCTTACCAAGTGACCTTTCCAAAGTATATTTGCCATAACGATGTTGCAAAAGGATAATTTTCTAATGCAGCTTGAGTATAATATAATTCTGCTGGTGTCCTGGTGTGGAGCTTCTGGTGCTCTCGAGAACCCAAGCTTCTACACGCACTAGCTCTGCTTGCAAACACGGGCGAGAGCTTTTCAAAGAGCTTAACGCAGGCAGCACTTTCTTGAAAGCATCTGGATGAAGAGCAAGTGGCGTAATGCCGTTGACAGGCTGAAAGTGGAGTGACGCCGCTGCGCCTGAACACATGGAAGTGATATACTCCACCGACGAAACAATGTTGGACCCAGGACCTCCCTTTGGCCCTTCATGTGAAGTTCCTCATCGCCACTTATTCTGTGTGCATCTAGTGCGAGTGCGAGTGTGCGTGTTCCTTCTGGTGATTCAAAAGAAAAAAAAACAGCACTAAATATTTTTATGCTTGACTGTGGAGATTCTGTTCTTTGTTGACGACAATAAAAAATGTTGTTTAAATACTCACCTTTTCTTTTTTCGCCAAGCTTTCAGCCATGCGACGCTAGCTACAATGGCTCTGGACATATGAACATGGATGAGTGACATTGTTTTCACTTATTATTATTATTTTTTGATGGCATGAAAGAAGCAAAATTGAAACTACGAGAACGTGACATCAGGCTTAGCTCAGCCTCGGCAGTCCAACTTGTTTTGATGCTGTCCAAGAAATGATCAGCTCGCTGATTCCACAGACCTGCTCTGTTTACATTATTCGGCTAGAATAATGTAAACAGGGTATTAAAGTAGTCGACTGGCATGTAGGTCGGCCTTCTGATATCGCTCTTTGTTAACAACGTCGCTGAAAAAAAAAAAACCGATAAATTGGAGTGCAAAGGTGGCTTCACGACAGCGCTTTACCTTCATGCAAAAAAGCCAGCTTTGCAGTGGAATGGACAATTTGAGAAAGATTTCCGCGGACCTTTGCTAAGGATGGGGAGTTGTACACGAGGAAATGTGGTGTGACTCGCTCGCTGGATTTCGTGCTGACCGGTTGTGCTCCCGTGATCTCCGACGACAGCGCAGCTCTGGCCGACTGGGCTCGCCCTACGCCATCTCCTGACGCCGACAAGAGCTCTCGCCGAGTAGTGCCCCGTCCTCGGACTCCTGCGACCGTGTCCATCTTTCCTATCTCCTCTTTGCTTCCATAGTTTTTTGTCGTTCGCTGTCTCTGCACCTTGCTCTCTCCTTCCTCTCTTTCTCTATCTCTTTACATTTCAATCCTATCCTCTTGATCCCTCCCTTATCCCCACCCCTCGTGAGGTACTGTTGAGGTGTCCTCCCCCTGAGAGGCAGTTACGGGGCTCACTTTTCTCTTCTTTTCATTTAAAATCACCCACTCACACAAATGTGGTGTATGTTACAGGTAAAACCGGAACATAAACATAAGGTTGTAACCATGCCACAGCGTGTTGATTTTCATTTGTTTTCGTGGTAAGTTTACCTCTTACTCAAACTATAGTTCGGTTTCGATTGTAGGTGCCCCCCCCCCCCCCACAATTCCAGCATTCAAATTGAGTTCAACGAGGCTGGTCTACAATCATGTAAATACTGTAGCCCTCACATAGTTGCGTATGTGAGCAATCTACCACAAGCAATCTGCATGACAACCACACAACAATTCATAAGTATACTAAATCTTGTGCAAGTTTCTTGAAAACGCTTTTTGATTGGAATATCGCACCACACGAAGAGCTTCCGTTATTACGCCTTCACTCAGTAGGTAGCAGTTGATTGCTCTGCATCAGGCAGACGACTATACCGCTATTGAGTCAGTTTCGAAAGCAGAGATCACATCGAGGTATCTTCCCTGGAACATATGCTTTATTTGAAAATCTAGAAAGCACAAGATAAAAAAAAAGAAAGCGGAACAGGTATAAACATGTGGTAGTACTATTGTCGACACAACTACAACGTACTCGCTGTAAGCTATGCTATCAGTACGATGACAAAAATGAAACGTGATTTTGCATGCTTCGGGCTTGGGCGGTGACAGTAGAACAAACACATACACCAATAGTGTAGAAGGTAACTTACAAATTCTTCAGACTGATAGGGGGCAGTATATGTAACACCAGGGCAGATAATGTCTACTTCGCTAAGAAAAGGTATACAGTTGATTTATTTTGCAGTAGTAACAGCTAGTTGTGCAGCACACTCTGTTTCCGAGTTATGGTTTCTCCTTTAAAGGAAGTGAACACCTTTATTTTACTGTGGAGCGGTCAGCACAAGAGTATTCACTCGAGATGTCAGAAATCGGGTAAATTTTTACATGGACTCGCACGTATAGAACTCAATTTTTAATCGTTTTTTCCCTCCTACCTGTCTCTGGTTAAACAAAAAAAAATGTGTAAACGGATATTATGTTACAGAGTAAGACTAAAAAACGGTCATAATTAAATTGAACGAGCACTTTGGCAACGAAAACACCAACAGTGAACTGTTCCCGGAACATACGAAACTGTATTGTTTCCTGTACATGAGTACACTATTAAGACTAGCAGGAAACAACGCCAGTTTTTCTCTATATAGAATTACTTAGAACAAGTACATTTTATGAACTAAAACTGCTGAAGTGGACTCGCCATTTCTAGGCAAGAATTTGATCCCTGATCTGAGACAGAATTGATCACTGCCAACTATCACTGCTTAATAATTGCTTTAAAATTAATATGCGAAACATAATTATAGATCATGGAACATGTTCGAGTATTATATACACCAATTTATCTTATTTCGAAATCTGTGTGTACGTTTATGTTTATGTCTACGCGATAATAACGTATCAAAGAGTTTGTATAACTTCAGAGCCTCTGTTATATTACTAAAACCGACAACATTTGGATGCAGCTCTGATTTACTCATGACAATTTTAGTGCGTTTGAAATAGACCGCATTACAGGTTTACAACTGTTAACATAACATACGTGTAAATGAAGGGTGAAAATTGCTAATAATAAATACATATGTGTTTAGATAAGAAGAAGAAAGTAGTCTTAAATCTTGGTCTGTGATAGACACAGGGGAACAAGATCTGTTATAAATAAAGTTGCAGCGCGGTTTTAATATTCACACGCTCATGATGGAACGACTAGCTTAAGAATATCAAATTTGTTTTCATAATCTCGTTGAACATCACTGAGAGGATGCACTTAAAGAAACACTATAACAGCTATTAAACATTCGGGAAGACAGGTACAGTCCAACATTGGTAAGAGAAATCTGTTTATGACAATGAGCAATTATTACAAAAAGGGCCCGCGCTGCAATAAACCAATGACTCATTTGACAGAATGTTATCACATCACATCGCACTATTTGTCGAGAAGTAGATCTACAAACTTCTACAATATATTCAGGACTGCATACGTTCGGTTCTGACATTCCACGAAATGTCGATGAGCCGACAATGTTGCTAATATAGTGGCGAAAGGTTCCATTGGAAATACCTCTTTAAGGGGGGCTTGCAACACTTTCTGAGCATGGTCAGAAAACGCTGTCGATCGGTAGTTGAGATCGAGAACACGCGAGCCAACTATTATAGCACAGCACGCGGCTATACATTCTCGAAGTCCATTAGAAATTGATTTCTCTTTTCTCGGAAATTAATGCTATATACTCAGAAGTTATCGCGTCGTAGGCCTAAGTACCATTAGATGATACGAGCGTGGCACAATCGGTAGTTACTGGGGCTGCCACAGGATGCCACGACTTGCACTGAAAAGTCGAACTGAAAAGTTCGAAGAAACGACAAAATTTTGTCAAGGTCAAGAGGCGTGTGTGACCTACTTTCTTTTCCCGTGCCCTCTCTCCCTGCTTAGCTTCAGGCGCTTTCGTCGGACGAGAGAAGTAAAGCAATTGCAGCGTCCGACAAATCTTTGTAACTCCTCTCGTACTGGACGGATTCTGAAATTTTTTCTTTGCAGCCATGGATTCAAGCTCTTCGAGTAATTTCACTCCATGTATACTTAGGAAAGTGTTGCATGACCCCTTTAAGCTTCACTGTTCAAAACGCTGATGCGGAAGATCACATCATAATCAGCATACCATGCCAAACAGGAAAAAAAAAAACATATCACACCGAGTTTATACATCCCATTCTTCACGTTTTCATGTTTAACTGTTGATGACGAATTGCGGCGCCCTCTAATGAAGGGCGTGGGTCTCAAAAGCAGGTATTACCGTAGGTAGCACGGGACCTTTAAGATCAGCGGCGCCTCTTGGCTATAGACGTGAAACTGCCAATCGGGAGTGGTGGTGTATCTAGTGGTGTGGGTGGTATTCAGTGGGGATTTTATCTACTTTTTATTTACATCTTGTGCATCGGCGTAAAGGGAACCTTCCTGGCCTTTCCGTACGCAAACCTTAATAACAATGTTCATTCAATGATAAAGAGGATCACACTCAGCTTAGATATGTGGAAAAGAAGCTTGAAGTATTTTTCCCTACTTCTCGATTCATTTCTGTATATAAGGCTTACGTATATAAGCTAAGGATAGCTTTGACGAAAACCATAGAGAAAATAAGAAAAAGTTGAAGCACTGGTAGAGTAAGACAACTGAAACATTTTTTAAAGTACAGTGAGTCCAATGGCACATCTCCACATTTCAGGACACCATCTTTCTCCTTAAAATCACTTCTGAATTCCATTATCTTTCAAGTCTTGCATCCGTTAATGCGCTTTTAACATGCCCCGGGGGTGGCGGGTACACAATTTTAGCTCCCATATTCGGTCGGGAGTCTTACGTTTGAGTGAAGTTGCAATCGATTTTAAATATTTGCGGGCAACATATCATCTGGATGCATGAAGTGGCAGGAATACATCGGAAGACACAATATTAAACAAATAGATTTTGAAACAATGGCACACTTTGAGCATGGAATGCTTGCTAAAATTTATTTTCATTCTCTAAGCTATAAAAGGATTAACAAGAACAGGCCTTTATAAAGTGACTTCTTTCGACACTAGAACACTTGAACCTAAGCCATCTACATAAGAAACTTTTTATTTGGGCACTATATATATATATATAATAAATGATCATATTCATATGTTGGTTTTGGGACGTTAAACCCCACATATCCATCATATCAATATAAGAAATGATAAACCAAAGCTTGTGAAGGTAAAATGTTAGCTTAGATTACCCACAAATATGCAAAACATGTTCGGTCCAACCCACTGGTTTTCGCAAGTACAAATTCATACAATTTCCGGAAGACGTCCAGAGGTATTTCAATGTACACAAGCAACTCCATGTGCTCTTTATTTGTAGCCTAATGATCCGTTATTTCTTAAACATGATGACAACCCTATAGCGATTTCACAAACCATAAGCCTATGCTTTTTTGGTAACTTTTGACTTCAATTTCATTACATGTCGTTAGCTGACGTCTGCAGTACAGAGTTGCGCGAGTCACTGTAAAAGTTTGGACGTCATAGTCCGACGAATAAGTCCTCCGAAAAGCTCTTCGAAATCAGTATTGCGCGCTAATAAATAAAAAAAAAATATCGCGAATATCTGCTTTGCACGAATGAAATAGTTGCACTTGACACTCCGTACATGGCCCCAATTACTATAAAGACGACACTACTATCACAACGATGGCAACAATAACATTTCGTTAGCGTACGCAGAACAATATCCTCATTCTATATTTAATTAGTTATTGTAAGTACATAACAATAGTGTTTTGATTTAGGCTTTTTTGTTAATCTCGAACATCTATAGCTGAGAAAACGTGGGAAATCCGCGCAACAAACGTTTGTCGTAGTCAAGTTTTTCCCTGCTGTTCTTTCAGATTTTGCCAGAGATCAGTGTTGAATCTGTATATGCTAACATTTCCAAATGTCACATCGACGACTGTTGTAAGAAACAGCAACGAGGGCGTGGGACAGAACACACATTGTACCGACAGAGACAAGTGAAGGCAACGTACAGCGCTGGAAAACAAACTTGGGTGAATCGGAGGTAATTCGATATTGAAAATCTATAGTATACAGTGCTACACAGCGCTGTATTTTCAAAACATACATCGTACACTGACACTTACACCGTGCTCGCGGAACACTACACACACCTATAAAGCATTACGCTTTTCGTGAAAAGTGCGGCCTACAGACCGCGGTACCTGTCTTGTAAGCGGGCGCGGAATAAAATTTCTACCAGTGCCAGACAGCACCGGTACGGAAGATGATCGTCACCGAAGCTCTTCAATGGTACAGTTCATAAATGTTGCTACAAGCTTCCGGCGGACTCTGGGGATGATAACAGTGATGAATTCGGCTTGAAGGTTTCAGTTGCACGTGATTTGTACGTGCATTCCGAGTTGCACGTGATAACAAATACGGAGGGATTAGTAATTTTTAAACTCCTCATAAAAAGATCACATCTTTTTTTTTTCTCAATTGCCGCACGAATTGATCTTAGCATTGTAGATCAATAACTTGCATTGCAGCTGGTAGTTGTTGTATGTGTCGTGTAATATTGTTATTCCTTAACTTCTGAAGTCTTAAATTGTATTATTGCTCTTCATGTTCTAATATTATGGTTTCGCATGTTTTATTGAATATTTATTTTGTGTTCAAACTTTCAGGAAATGTTGTTGTACTGCCAAACTGGCAAGCCCTCGCACGAAAGTAGCGGTATGACAAACAAACAAAAAACAATCAAACAAACAAACAAACAAATGAACAAACGAACAAATAAATAAATAAGTAAATAAATAAATAAATACAAAATAAATAGTGATAGGAGAGATTGAAAGAGAGACAGTTGCGAAAAAACAAAAACTGCTGCAGTTGTAGCACATTACCAACCTTGAGCGCTATGAAGGATCAGCCGAGTTTTGCCCGAGTTCCTCGAAACTTGGGACACCACTTCAAGTACGAACCAGTAGTACGAATAAGTTAAATTCACCTATCAATGCGCTGCGTTTCGTTGGTTACGATGAATCCAGTCAGCGCGTTAAAGACGGCCGACTGTAAGTTGGGTGGTGTTTTCAAACCAGAGGCATTTTCTTTCATTTCTTTGTCGTTCTACGGAGTGCATAAGTGCACTCATGCAATAAAGCGTCAGAAACTTTTCGTGAAGATATTTTTTAGAGATACCGGTGTGGTTAAACTTATTTTGAACATTTTAAGGCCTGCACTAACTCTGTTTTAGAATAATGAGCACGGTGGCCTCCGAGATCAGTAAAAGCCCAGCGTCTTACAACCTCGCGACCGCAGCTGTACCCGAGGCCACGTGTTAATCATTAGGGTCAGCCTGTACATTCCAGCGCTCTGCTCTGCCGGGGCACGTCGTCTTGGTTGTCATCGCCCGCTAGCACCCAACACGTGCGGCCGGCTAATTAGCTTTTTGGCTGGACAGTATACTTGGCTAGTTAGCCCGGAACATGCTATGACCAAGCTAATTACGCCAGGTCATGGTAAGGCCGAGGTAATTACGCCGCTTATTAAGAGGACCGTGCTGATAAAACCATATAAAGCTAGAACCGGGCTAACTAAAGCATGCCAGTTGATGAGTTAACTAAAATATGCTAACTAACGCGACGTTAATCATGAGCACGCTAAGTAAAATTATGCTATTTAGCCCTTACTAATACGATGACAATTAGTATCATGCTAATCAGGATTACGTTTAATAGTTCTATACTCATCATGGCCTTGCTAATTGCGCTCGAGATAAATGCTTTTAATTGAATATCAACGAAGAGAAGGCAGCTCAGTGTAACGGTTGTTAAGGCTCAGTCAATCAGTACAATCAAAATTAAGACAGAGCTGATGTGGTCTTCACTTCGAAGCCGACCCCGCACATAAGTAGACGATCAGCATAAAAAGCTACAAGAAGCTCGGTTATCACAAGCTTCTCTACGGCTCCCGCCTTGCACAGGCTGTTTAAGGTCACAACATTGTTTTATATGCAAAGAAGCTGCTGCTTAGCGTGCACCACATCAAATGCTTTACTGTCACACCAGCACCATCACAGTCACGAGTTGGGGCCTGCTCAGAACTAGTTTGTATTCGAGTCCACGCGTCAATCAGTTTGATTGAAAGACGCCCGCGGTGAAGACCGGGTACGCCCATCATGTTTGCTCTTGCCGGGGAGCAGTACTCATGAAAAGTGGCACGATTTATCTATCAGCTTTACCGCGAAGAATATGCACAGACGCAAGCAGAGGTAGAAGTGATATAACCACCCGGCCGCGATATATCGCATTCAGTTTCACCGCGCTCACGACATATGTAATCACATCCGCATTGCCGCCCCGATGTGAGCGCCCCTGGTGACCACCTGTCGTCATATTTATCTGCAATATTTGATAGGAGCGAAGCGAGCAGCACGAGAGTGCTGCGTGCGCACCTTTGATGCCTTCGAGAGTGGAAATTTCCGTGCTGCAGGTGGAACGAAAGAACATGTCCGAAAGAGGACACACGCCCACGAACGCGCCTGTGGGAGGCGCCTGTGGAGTTGGCAAAAAATACAGTACGACAATCACGCCGACATCGCGGCACTGCTGAAATGTTGAGCGAGTGGCGGCGCTGGCGTGCTCGCACGCAGTGTTTCTTTGATAACCGCCGCAAACGTCGCCACGTGCGTTTTCAATGCCGCGCGCGTTCTTGTTGCCATTTTTATCAACGCTACTATCACGCGCTCAACACTATCTTGATGCCATGACCGCCACAGAGTGGGCTCGGAGCAAACTCTGCCCGAGAAGCTCGGTCCACCCTGCATAGCACCCCTGGTTTGATTCACACAAACTGACTGACATTACAGTGCTTTAGTAGACGTGAATTACTCAGGGCCACTGCGCGCGTTTTCTAAGTCGCACGCTACTACTGTACCGGCCTACCCATTTACTAACCGACTGGTGCGCCATCACTGAGCTGTGAGGTGGTGCTTTTCCGACTCGTATCTTCATAGAATGTGCGTGAAATGGTTGAAGTGACTGAGCGTAAGTACAGTTTGGCCTCGCATGCGACTCTTCTTTATAAATTTCTCAACTGGGCTCAAGTAGTGATGAGTGTTATACGAAACTAAATACAGATAAATATGCTGATTGCGTTCAGGAGTATAGTCCATACACTATGAATTAAGCCATAATAAGTGACACTAATTTGCTCGGACTATTTCTGGATTTCTAAGGGCTTTGCAACTTTTCAGATAATGTTTTATAATGATTATTCCGTTTACAGTCGACACGCCCTTACGACATTTGTCAAGCAGGAATCCTTATACGTCTATCATATATCTTTAGTTGAGTCACTTTGAGAGTGCCGTCGCAATAATCCCTTGTTGTATATATATATATATATATATATATATATATATATATATATATATATATATATATATATATATATATATATATATATATATATATATATATATATATATATATATATATATATATACAGGCTTACGACTTATGCCTGTTTAAAACAAATCTCGAAAAGGAAAAGAGAACCGCGGTGCCATTTATAACCATGTGAAGCACAAAGGTTACAGGCTTTCAAAGAGAAAAAATGTAGGTAAAAAAACAGCGCAGAAGGAATGCGGCTGAAAGTTGGGGGCCTATGGAGCGAACAAAATAAGGGGAAAAGAATGACGTTGTTTAAAATGAAAAAAAAAACAGCAAGAAAAAAATGCATGTATGTAAGACACCCACTGAATCGAGTGGAGGAATCTATCCCTATAATAAAGTCACTTGAAAAAGGAGGATTATAAAGTCTGTGAGACTAGGGTAAAGTGAAGCTTCAGGGTTGCCTTTACTGTCGTATATGTTATGACATAGTTTGACGTTTAACTACTTTGGTCAATCGCTGGGATCGTACACAGAATGTACGTTGCTGAACTGTTCTGATTGAAGAGCTCTGGTTGTCATCATCAGTGCAACACGAACGACGCAGACAGTTCAGGCTGCACGGAATCGACCAAACGATTGCACGCCCTCTCTGCAGCGGCATGCTGCCACGGAGCAGTCGATGTTGGTGTAGATTTTCTGTTAATGATCGGTCGCTAAGAGCAATCATTACCTCCAGTGCACCCTAACTATGCCGTCATCTGCCTCAGGACGGCGTAATTGTTTTCGTGGCCGCAAAATGCGCATCAGTATTTGTTTCCTCTTTTTTTCGAATATTAGGATACCTAAATTGGCAACACTTTCAATAAGAAGTTATTATATCGGGAGCTGGTTTGTGAAAGGGGCAAATACAAGGAAATCGCTTTCCTCGCCAGTCACCTGGCTACTTTTTGTTAGATGTAGAGTATATATTCGTAAATATATTTTAAAAATTTGATTGGTATATATCAATGTATTCCACAAGTTTTAAAGATGGACTGCTATGTGTAAAAAATATCGAAGTGACACTACAACAATGCTAGTTGACTATGCTCATACCGTCTTGTAAAGCATGGCACTAGCGGAGTTAAGTTGTTACCTATTTTGACACGATGTATGTTCTTTGATAGAACCTCGTTATTCGTACTAATTTTGCGTAATCGGTAAGTTTGCCTAGCCAAACACACGTCTGCGTTAGCTGGCCCAAGGCTTTTATGCGAGATATGTCGATAAAAATTGTCACAATGGAGGTGAAAACTTGCATACTGCATACTGATTAAACGTGTCTAATTTTTCCTGCATCGACTTGCCAAGTCACACCTACCTTCATATCTAACATCTGTAGTAACGCAACGGAGGACAGATTTTTCGATCGATATATTTTGTTTGGAAGGCTTAATTTGTGTGACGCGGTATTTTTACCAATGTCTCCCAGATTAACAATGCATATGTTGCCAGAGCCACCCAGAGTCAATATTAATAATAGTGTCTGGGGTTTAACGGCTCAAAACCACGAGATCATTATGAGACGCCGTACTGGAGGATGCCAAAAATTTAGGCCACCTGAGGTTCTTAAACGTGCTCTTCAATCTAAGTACGCGGCACTCAAATATTTTCGCCTCCATAAAAAATGCAGCCGCCGCAGCCGGGATTCATTTTCGTGGTCTTCGGCTTGGCACACAAGTGCAATAACCATTAGACCACCGCAGCGGGGCACCCGCAGTCAATCTTAGAGGCCGAATTCTAGGCCATAGTGATCAAAAGCAGACCACCAAGATGGCGCCAGTTTTTCACCTTCCAATCAGTTTGAGAGTAGTGACCAACAGGGTAACTATATTACACAATATACTTTTTCATAGGCGTACGCAGGGGGTGACAACCCCCCCTACACATCTAAGGGGGTCGCCATGACAGCCCCATTGGTACTTAGGGACGAATTTCCTCATTCTTTTGTGACACCATGCAGGTTTTCTCCGTAGCTGCTGCAGGGGACCCGTGATGCTGCACTCTGAGTACTGTTTATTTTCACAGTAGCTACCCCCATCCCTGGAAGGCCAGTGACCAAAGGCCGGTCAATCTAAGAAGGATGTAATCGCTTTATATTGATGTCTGTATTAATTGTCAAGTCCGTACCAATTCATGTATTTCGACTTTTACCTGTCAAAGGAGGGGGGCGAATTGCCTTCTTGTTTTAATTTAAATCTACATTTATGCTTCATTTACTACGTTTACGATCAGATACATTTACATCAGATAAAGCTCACTATTAGTCACACTCGGTCCCCACTCAGATGAATCATGGGGTTACTGCTTAGCGGTTGGGATCCTCCGTTTCAGACGCCTTCAGTTTGCTCAGCGCATTGGTGACGATGCAGAGGTCTCCCTTCAGTTCACTGACGATGTTGGCGATCTTGCGGGTGTTGGTGAGGACGTCCACGGTCTGGGTGTACGGGTTGTAGCGTAAGCCGAAGGGCCGCTTGATGGTTTTGGCGAACTCCCTGGGAAAATTATTAGCGAGTGTTCGTTAAAGAACGCATCTCATGAGGAACGTCAACGTTAATGCGGCTACAGCATGAGAAGGGTGTACCGTGAATTCATATTACGAGCCAACACGCACTGCAGACTACCCAGAACGACATGCGGCGACCGCTATGCTGCAGAGTATTCATCAGGTCGATGCCTATTAGTCCTGATAAATTCCAGCCCAGATAAACCCATTATTGATGTACGGTGAAGCATCAAGTATAGCCACAACTGAAACGTGTCATGTATGAGATGTGTACTGAGAGAGGGCTCCTTCCTCGCGCTTTTTCTCTGCACTCGTTTCGCCAGCCACGACGTCACAAATGTTTTAGCGTGGCGTATATTTGAATATATACTACATGCATGGTGCATGCGCCGGAGTAAGAGACGGTACAACACGATCTATTTTACGATTTCTGCTGCTTGGTGTTTACTAGCTAAAGCTTATCTATCCATAATCAAATAGGATTGCTTGAACATTTATGTACGACGGGTTAGGGTTGTCTCTGCGTCAAAAAAGCTTTGAAGGTTGTCTCTCTACGCTGACATACACAAACTATAATCCTGATTGATCAGTTTTAGGGGCATATGTTTTTCAATCAATCGGGTTATCGGAAGTGGAGGTGACTTTAAAAAAAAATGGTGTGCCTCCTAACAGCTTCATATATTTGCGCCTCGAGCCATGGTAAGTGTGTCGAAAGCATGCCCGTAGTCTAAGCGAGGTGGTCTGCGTCGAAGTTGCGCGACTGCAAAGAATCGCAAAGGCATCACAATCTAACGCCGTATTGCTGTTATCAACGGCTAATTTTTCCCATTGCAAAGAAACTAGCATTGTCATCATTACATGGCCAATTACTCTCATACCTCATTTTCTTATCTTTCTTTCGTAATCCCAAGTGAAACAGATCTGGACTTATCACAAAACTCTTATGAAGTCCTCTTTTCAATTTTTTTCCGGTGTGGTATAACCTTACCTCATCTGCAGCTTTGCTTCATTGAAACTGTCCGTGTAGAAATAGACATTCTGGAAAGCCGTAATAATTGGCTCCGTCTCTATGGTTATGGCTGGGTCAAACGGCAGCACGTTTGCTTTGTCCGTGAGGGCGTGCTGTAGACAAGGAAAGTTGGTTATTTCCGGCGTAAGTTATGCCCCAATAAAAGAAATTGACACTATATATACTGTCTGAAGATTCATTTAGAACTGCTTCGAGATTTTTGTCTCGCATAAAGTTCTATTTTCAGTCCAAAGCTTTAAACTTGAATTGCGCTTAAGCAGCTGTGCTGACTGAACTAACCCCCCCCCCCCCCCCACAAGTGTAAGGTATACCGAGCCAAGCTTGGTTCTCCCTGCCTTTCTTCCCTACTTATCTCTGTCTTTCTCAAATAGCCTGTGCTTTCATGGCAACTTTACTGGTAAGGTGCTGTTGCTTCTGAGACACGTTTTGAAGTGAGGAGCAATATTTTCATACAGATGGAATGTAATGAAGTCCACTGATTTTATCTACTATTAGTTTGCTACTAAAGTTGAAACTTCATATGCCAGTTTTGCAGTAGTATGAAGTCGTCGCTCATTTATTTGGAAGACGTAAAATAACTTATCATTTACTTCGAACGGTGATTTCGGAGACTCAAGAAAATAAATTTCTGGAGACGCAAGCTCCAGAAATTCTGCCAGGGTCACAACTTTTCAAAACAGTTTTTTTCTATTATTGATATGTTTCGTTTAGTTAATTGTAATATATACTCACACGTAATTCTGCAGCTGAAGAAAGGAGACCAGCTCCGTACACTTTCATTTCTCCGTTTTGCTTGCAAAGTCCGAACTCCACGGTAAAGAAGTAACACTGCAAGGAATGTCGAAACACAGGAAAAAGAAAAAAAAAGGCTTGAAATAGCTTATCAAGTACTGTGGTGATAGTGCAATTGTATATTCTGGTATAATTAAAATTATGGTGTACAGGCTTGACTAAAACGCAACTGCGTATCTCGGAAGCCCTTACGTCTTGTACTTGAGTGTTCATTTTCTAGCAGCATTTCAAGAATTTGAATACTTAAAACGGACATTGATAAAAAGTTATCGTATACCTATCTAAATGTAGATATTTCACGCCATAAAATACCAAAAAACGACCCTTCAGTAGTAAAGAATTATACTTTATAAAACTCAAATTTGTAGCTCCGCTCACTCCCTGAAAGAAATTTGGTGAAACCCCGTCAGTTCTGCAACGCAGTTGTTTACTATAATACCGGTGATCCTTTAGTGAACCGAAACGATGATGTACACGTTTTGAAGTTAATTTAGCTAACATGAACAAACTATACGAAGTTTAAAAATGAGAATCGGAATAACATTGTATTATCATCTATGCTCCTATTAAAGTTGCAAAATATTATGCAGGAGGAGATTGCTAATTGGGATAGTCTATTGGGAACTTCGGTGCATGATAAACACGAAAATAAAAGGGCATTAGAAAAAGGGCAGAAAATCAAGAAATGGGACAGCGACCTATTTTTTAGTGCTGATAATTTCGCATCGATCAATCGCTATGGCATAATTAGGCGTGGCCATTCAGGGCTGTGAAGAACCGTCGCTGTATGCTGTCTTGGAATGCTTTAGTAAACTTTGATGTATTTTCCAATCATTGGTGCCCTTTACTCTGCGCGTGATCGGCACAATGTTATGATCTTATTCCAGCTTTCATCGAAAACCGCGGAAGTGATAAGACGCGAAAGAAAGAAAGAAAGCTTCTGTGATATCGCTTGTAGTCTTATACAATGCTCTATAATACTTGAAGGTAATCACCGAGACTAGCGGCGTACATCTTTTCATGTGTTACACAGAGAAACTTTGCCGTGAAGGCCTCCATTTGGATTTTAGCGTGGTATAGGAGCTTCGTTCCGATACGATGGCGCCCTAGGACCTCAGGCTATCTATACGAAAATGCAATTCCGAATAGACTAACCGTTGCGAGTTTGTCGATCTCGTCGTCTGAAGCACCCAAAGAGGCGAGTCCGATTTCCTGTGAGAATTGCGCGAAGTTCGCATCGGCCAGCATCGGACAGTGACCCAGAATTTCGTGGCAGCAATCCCTGAAGATAGTCACACGAACAAAAAACAAAATGAATTTGAATCTGCACATTTCATCAAAAAAAATGATGATGGGTAGAACTGCATTTTTCTGTCAACAATTTCTTCTCCTGGAACGAAGAATGTATCTTTTGGCCATGGTTCTTGGTGCTTTGAAAATAGTACCAGTACCACCTCCTCGACAGTACCAGTACCACCTTCTTGTTCTATTCATAAACATGGGAGGCAAATTTTGAAGGGAGGGAATTTGTTTTTCCATGCCAATATTACACTTAAACACACAGAAAGAAGTTTGGCAAGCGTAATGCTAGGTACTAATAGTTATTGCTTACGGCTTATTATTGCGACTGACTGTTCACATTTCCTTATTAATTATTAGTACAACAACTGTTATTATTTGCGCTTTTGGTAACTATCCGAACTCATGGAAACCATTTCTTGAAAACTTTGTCAAGATTATGACCTTTTCGTCTGAACCCAATTTTACAACATTTTAAGTTATAATATAGTGATATTATTCTAATAAAATAATAATAACGATAATAATAATAACTTATAATTATGTTTACAAAGAGCATTTGGCAGTAGATGCATTGATTGTGTATCTACTGCAAAACAGAGAAGTCTTAGGTAGATCTTTGTAGAAGTAATCTATAGACAGTATACAGGCTACCTAAATTATAATTTGATGTGAGAAAACAACGTCGTAGTGTTGACATGCTGAAAGGCAGCTGTAGCATGCGAGAAACATTTCTTCTGTCAATAAATACAGCGGCGAATGAGCTGCGGTCACAGGAATACAGAAAGAGCTGTACTCACGGCTCTGGCGTGTAGAATGGGTCTGAGCCATGACGTATGTATTGCGTGCAGTGAAACACGCGAAATGCGAGGCCCGCTAAGAAATCCCGGGCAGATAGGTATCCTGCCACTGGTCTCAGCTGAAATCCTGTTCTAACTGAAAGGAGAGTGGAAAGAGGTGTAAACACTTCATAGCATTCACATATATGCTGCATCACAACCGCAAATCATACATAATTCGAGTTCTCTGCATAGAGCTCCTGGAGATTTTAATCGCAATTCATTGAATGATTGCTGGCTCACACGCAATTGTGTAGTTGAATGGATTGGAAAACTAATTTAAAGCATATGTAGTCAATCTTACCCGCTGTGGTGGTCTAGTGGCTAAGGTACTCGGCTGCTGCCTCGCAGGTCGCGGGATCGAATCCCGGCTGCAGCGGCTGCATTTTCGATGGAGGCGGAAATGTTGTAGGCCTGTGTGCTCAGATTTGGGTGCACGTTAAAGAACCCCACGGGGTCGAAATTTTCGGAGCCCTCCACTACAGCGTCTCTCATAATGATATCATGGATTTGGGACATTAAACCCCAGAAATCAATGAATGAATGTAGGTAATCTTATAGGGAGGTCACAAAAATGGCATGAATGCTTTAAGCATATAGACACTGTCTTGCAACATAACGCCTACTCTTGCGGGACTACCGCCGAACACATACTGTAAAGGCTTATTGACACCGATGGCGGAGAGGCTGAAGAGTGTAAACGGGTGAGCGAAAAGCGTAGAAAATCTCCTCGCCAGGCGGCTCATGCAGGTGGAAAACAAGGTGGCTAACCCGATCAATGGGGAACCGACTGTTTTCCGCACGCCTAAGCTCTTTGCTTTGCCGCGGGTGATCAGATTGCCGTGTAATGGGGGCGATGATCAATTTTCGGGAGTGGAGATAAGGTACAGTAACTCTACTTGGCAGTAGCAGCCTCACGTGACAGCTAAAGGAGCGCCAAAACGCGAGATGCTCCGCCTTCTCAGCCAGGTGGGAGCCTAAAGAGCCACGCGGTACGTCTGGACAGTAAAGGCTCGTTCACACCGAAGGTGGGATGGCCAAAGCGGCGAGGCGGCAACGCGAAAAGCGGAAAAATCCTCCTCTCTTGGCAGAAATAGCAGGAGGAAAACGAGGTGGAAAGGGCGATCGCTCTCGAGGCTCGTCGCTTTGCCGCATCCAATCAGAACGCCACGCGGTGGAGGCGCGGTAATGGTGCATGTTTACCTTTGGGAGAAGCATTACCACGTCATAGAGACACGTGCGCAAAAGCGGGAAATGCCCGTCTTCTCTGACGCGCGGTGATCCAAAGGAGGCGAGCGCCTCGAAAAGCCCGCTTGCTTTCGGCCAGTGCGTGCACTTGTTCAGACCTGCCACCTCTTATGAATCGCCGCGCGGCAGAGCAGACAGGCATCTCGCGCTTTTGCGTACCTGTCGCTATGACGTGTCAGTGCTTCTCCCAACCCTATGGCGAATTCCACTGGTACATCCGGAGTGGCCACCAAAATCTTGGAGTGAGCACTCGGAGTGTGTCAAACGAGATATGAGAGCGGAACACGTGAATGCCCCGCGTGAGGCCTCTCCGGAAGTTTTTTACGCATACGTTACTGAACCTGTACCGCAAACAATTTTCTTCTCTGCTCTCGACGTTTCAATGACAACTGTATCGTCACTGCAAAGCACACATTTCGACCACGCAGTCTCGCGGAAAGCAGGGATACCGCTTTCCAATTTTAGTTATAGCGCGAGAACAGAACGACGACACAGAGACAAGAAGGACACGAAGGACCTTCGTGTCTCTGCGTCATCATTCTGTTCTCGCGCTATACCTATCGTCATGTCATACCAACTAGCCCAAGCTGCCACACTTATAAGTTCCAATTTTAAGAATGTAAACAAGAGCACAGGGTTACTACGCCGCCTCCAAAAACGCCGAGGGCAAGCCAGCTGCCCGACTCTACCGGAAATGACGGCAACGCATTCTCGGAGTTCCGGCGAAATCTGTCCCTGCAAGACGGAGCACGCGGAACACTCTGTCGCGGAGTGGATCGCTCCGAATCTACCAGTGAAAAATGCGAACTTGCTCCGAATCTACCAGCGAAACGCGGATTGTCAGCTTTGGAGCAAGAAAACTTGCTCCCGATCGACGAGTAAAATTCGCCATTACACCCGCACCACCGCCACGCATACGCTGCATGACGTTCTGATTGGCTGCGACAAAGCGGCGAGCCTCGGCAAGCGGCAAAAAAAATATCTCCGAGAACGATCTTCTTTGCCGCCTGGTTTTTTCGCGGCTTTCATTGGCTGGAGAGGAGGATTTTCCCGCTTTCCGCGTTGCCGCCTCGCCGCTTTGGCCGCCCCGCCTTCGGTGTGAACAAGCCTTTGCTATATACGCTACCTTTAGGTGGCAGAGTTGCGCCTCTGATAGAACTCGCCGCTAGAGCCCTATTCGCCAAGCACGCTCACGTGCGCAAAAAGCGTCTTTTAGAGGGAAAGCCAACTTCACAAATGCGTGGGTGTTGGTGACTCCACGCCATTTGCGCCACCACCAACGCTGCCCAAATAGTTCGGCGAAGTGATCCGGCTGAGTGGAAAATCCACTTTGTTGTGGTGGTGGTTGTCTTCTGTTGCTCATTTTTAATGAAAGTCAGTGTTTTTTTCTTATATAGTGATTCCAGGGCAGCGCAGTACGGTGACTGAATGCCGAGAAGTCAACACATTCGACTGCAGGTCAAAAGTTTCAGCAGTTACATACGACTCACTATACTTGTTCCAGCATTACAGTACGTTCCAGAATGCACTTCACCATAGACAATACGCCTGAGTGATATATGTATATAAAGCGTGGTTATAAATCTCGTGGTAATATTCTTGTTACTAGTAGGCGATAACAAACAGGGTATGCATTCTTTTGAGCGCACTCGTTGACATACATAAAACAGGACGAAACGATAGCATTGTGTGCGAGTGAATGTTTGAATATGCACCTTACACGCCTCTCAAGGCGGTATAATTCACCACGGGCATTCTGCGGCATTGAATTCCAAGCCTCACCAAGTGGTTACATTATGCAATAGCAAAGTAAAATGCCCTGGGAATTCTCGTTTGCTTGCGTTGTTTGTGAAACACGGAGTGATAGTGCCAGCAGTTGTTTCATCGAGCCACCTACTTAATCGTTTAAAGCGTTAGGACAAAAACTACAAAAAACAGCGATAGGTGGTTCCTAATTTATCGGGAATCACGTTCACTATTCTCAACAAGTAAGCGTTGGTTTTTCTGTTTGCCATTTAAAACAAAAATATTCCTATGGTGAACATCAAATAGTTAAAGCACCAGTAATAATTAAAGTTATTATTTGTTCGAGCTTTCTTTTTCGTCGAAGCGGAAGTCATTGCGTCAGCGAAGTGTTATGAACGAGCGAGAAAATGCCTGGAGCCGCTGGGCCGCGTTGGCTTCTGTATTCGAAAGGAGCGGCTTTCCTGAATGACGTGGACTCCTCAGCGGGCCTATGCACTTTTCTGCTACCTAAGAGTAGTATATACAGTAACTCTATAGTGTGAACAAGTCTGTTCACACCAGACGCGGAGCGGCCAAATCAGACGAGCGCAAAAAGGGTTGGAATACTCCTCACCAGGCCGATGAAGTGGATGGAAAACGAGGAGGCGAGCCGGATCGCTCGAGGAACGTTTTTTTGTTCCGCCCGTCCAAGATTTCCCCTTTGCCGCAGCCAATCAGAGCGTCCGGTGGTGGTGCCGCTGGTGTAGACACCCGATTAAGGGGGGAATGACACGAAATCTGTGCAGGCGGCTCGGGTGACAGTATAGTGACAAGACGGTGACATTTCCGCTAAAATCAGGGGCACGCAACTTCCTAGGCTATGGAGGCAACTATGGGGGCGAGCCGTGCTGCCTGAGCAGAAATGCGCACTCACCGCCTGACCAAGTTAAAAATCCGCTCTACCATTTTGTCCACTCAAGACTTCGGTGGGGGCCGTAAGAGTTAACTTTCTTGCTTCAAACTCATGCGAGTACTTAAGGCTTCATATTAATTCGACATTGTGGAGCTTGCGTTGAAATGTGCCTTTCTTGTCAGTTTAACTTTAACATGCGTTCCTCATTGGGTGAAGCCGTCAAGCTGAAAGAGCGACTGGTGATTACGAATGTTGCAGGCTTGACCGAAGTGCAGTCTTTGAAATTAGGTTACCAAACCTACGTGCAATCCCAAGTTGACTATTACGGTTCAGGCAGTACTGAAAAGACTGTACTGTTAGTGTTTTCCAGTGCATTAAAAAATGAGCGTTGCTCGACAAAGTTGTATCGTACTTTTAGATGAGCACGCGTTTTACGTGTTTGGGGTTTTCGAAAAAAAGATTCACATAAGTATTTTTTTATGACTATTAGGAATACAGGGTGTAGAAACTTACACTTCAGGAACTGGCTGATATCCTCCAACTGGGGAATATTATCCTCTCTGTAAGTAAGAAAAAAGATGGGGAGTGTTGTTGATTGTCGAGCTTGCATACATTAGAGGGACCCCTGTTACACAAATTAGGCCTGTTGTTATCAGCAATTCTTCTCGAACTGTGCAATACACCGACAACGTTGCGGGAGTTGCAACGCCAAAACAAATCTGCAATATTTTTATCGTTAGGAAGAAAGTTTGCGGAATAGGGCGACACACAGCGGTAATTTTTGTGATCTAAAGCGACGCTTCACGACGTGGGAGTGACGTCAGAGGTCGTGCGTTTTGATTCGTTCGACACGACACGTCACTCGTAATACTCACGTGGTCCCGAATAGAACACACTGACGTGAGCTAAACATTGTTACAGCAATCTTTATACTTTCTCAGATACGAAAGCATGCCTTTTTGATTCATGGAAATGTGAAAAATATTGCAAAATGAAAAATATTGCAAATGCTAGGAGCGCTGCACAGCGGCCACCACAAGGCGTGTCATCTGATACGTCTCCGTCGCATAGGAATGGCGGATAGCTTCCGATGTGAATCATGCGACACTGACGAGACAATAGAACATCTACTGTGTTCATGTGAACGTTTTGCGAGCGAACGCAACTTGCTACGCCAAACGTTAGAGACACTGGACAGTAGACCTTGTTCCGAAGAGAAGATCCTTGGTTCATGGCTCTACGCGTCGCAGGCCAGCAAAGCGACGCGGTCATTGCTAAGTTTTCTAAAGACGACCGGACTACGCGACCGCTTATAAGCGTGCAATGGACGAGGCCACATCTACACACACGTTGCCCTTCACTTCTGTCTCTCTTCTCCTTTAATCCCCTCACCCCTTCCCACAGTGCAGGGTAGCAAACCGAACGTGCGTCTGGTTGACCTCCTTGCCTTTCATTTCTTCCCTTCCTCCTCCTCCTTCTCTGTACGAGGCGCAAGGTGATTGGTAACGGCCTTTGACGTCAGTCGGAGAGTGAAATTCGAAAAGGAATTTTTTTCTTTTAGTATGCTGTTTGTTCTGGCTGAACGCCAATAACTTCCGATACGGTATATCGATATTGATAATTATTTTTGCGTTATTCTCAGTATTCGGCACTACACAAACTCCAGCGCTGCAGAATGCATACGAAAAAGCGTCGCAGGGCCCCTTTGAACGCCCATAGGAGGGTCATTATTGTGACAACCCCGAACTCGCTCCTAATTTAAAATTGTGGAAAAGGCAGCTTCGAGCTATGCAGTCTGGTGGCCCATTATGTCCAATAATGACAAGACGGCCACCAATTCAGGTAAATCAAAAGTGATAGAGGTAAAGTATCGGTGCCAATGTTGACGTTATCTTAAGTCGGTTCAGTCTAAAATGCCATAATAATCGGTAGCTACATTCCCCTAAACATTGGACGGGTAATTAAAAAAATAACTGGTACAGATGCTGTTTATAATGTCAAGTCTAACCATTTCCTGATACGTTGAAAGCAATGAAAATAACAATACTATAGGTATTTATGACCAAACTGGATACTAAAGACTTGTTAATGATGGTAGAGGTAATTACCACGCACATGACACAAACATACTTACACACGTCATTTACTATATAAAAGTCCAAATCAATTGATCTGTTTTTTTCACGCACAAAATGAAAATAAAATGGATGCAATCTAGAAAGTGTTGTAACCAGTAACTTTAAAGCGATAACTCGAGAGAGAGAGAGAAACAACTTTTATTGAAACAGCAAGTGTTAGAGGAGTTGACTCCCCTCCCTTAGATGGCAGCTAGGAGTCCTTGGGCCCTAGCGGCATCTTCGGCTTGCCTGATGACCTGTAGTTGGTCCTCGATGCTTGAGCTTAGCAGCGCGGTCTCCCACTGCTCCGTATTCATGTATGTGTTTGGCCCCTTCACGATGTTGGGGCAAGCCCAGATAATGTGTTTGAGGTCCGCCCGCTGATTGCAGTGTTTACATCTGTCTGAGTAGAGGTCCGGGTAACAATGATTATAAGCGATTGGGTTTGGGAACGTGTTTGTTTGTAATAGGCGCCACGCTGTCGCCTGCTGCTTATTTAATGAGGAGTGTGGTGGCGGGTAGTGCTGCCTCCCTAATCTGTAGTGCTTGGTAATTTCGTTGTAACTGAACATGCGGTCTCTCTCCGCACGCGGGCTCCGCGTCATTCCTGCCCCTGCTCGGCTCGCTAACTCTCGAGCTAGGGTGTGTGCGGTTTCATTGCCCGGGAGCGAGGAGTGGGCAGGCGTCCATATAACATAAACGTCGCGCTCTCCGCGAAAGTTATTTAAGATTCTTAACGCCTCTTTCGAGACCCTTCCGTTAGCGAAGTTATGAATCGCGGTTTTAGAATCACTGATCACGACGCTGGCCCTTGTGGACGCAAGCGTCAGCGCTATGGCCGTTTCTTCAGCGATTTCCGAATTTCCTGTTTTAATGGTGCCGCTAGCAAGCAGGTGGCCCGCTTGATTTGAAGCGACTATTGCCATGTGTCGACCGTCTGTATATTCGGCTGCATCTACATATACCACGTCCGCGTCATGTTGAAACTTCTTGTGCAGTGCTCTCGCTCTTGCATTCCTCCGCTCCCGGTGATGTTCGGGGTGCATGTTTCTGGGTAACGGAGGTATTATGATGCGCTCTCTGGTTTCTTTTGGGATATCGTATTTATTGCCGCTTTGGCCAGCGTACGTTATTGCAAGTTTGTGCAGGATGTGTCTTCCCGTGTTGCTTTGCGCGAGTCGTTCATATTGCGCTATCATATGAGCCTCAATAAGTTCGTCTAGCGTGTTATGCATTCCTAACGCTTCGAACTTTTCGTTAGACGTGGTGATCGGTAATCCGAGGGCTTGCTTATATGCTTTTTTAATTATGCATTCTATCTTTTGTTTTTCCGCCACTTGCAACTTGAGGTATGGGGTCACATACACTATGCGGCTGACGACGAAGGCTTGGATGAGCTGCACTAAGTTGTGTTCTTTCACGCCGTAGTTTTTGTTGGCGATTCTTCGAATCATTCGAATGGTTTGTTGGGTGTTGTTATCCAGTAACTTTATTGCTTCCCCGTTATGTCCGTTCTCGGATATTCGGAGTCCCAGAACTCTTATGTGTTGTACCTGAGGTATTGGGTAACCTCCTGCTAAGATTGTGATGTTGTGTCGTTCGTGAATGCGCTTGCGACCTCTGCTTGTAGGTCTGTAGAGTAATAACTCCGATTTTTGAGGAGAGCATTTTAGGCCATTGTTCTCCACGTATCGCTCTACCGTATTTACTGCTTGTTGTAAAATCTCTTCTATGTGACCGTCGCTCCCGCCCGTCACCCATAGGGTGATGTCATCCGCATAGATACTGTGCTGAAGCCCTTCGACGCGTTCCAGCTCTGAGGGTAAACCAAGCATCGCCACGTTGAATAGGAAAGGGGAAAGCACCGAACCTTGTGGTGTTCCCTTGTTGCCTAGAACGAATTCTTCGGATTCCGCTTCCCCGGCCGTGAGTGTAGCTTTACGGTTGGTGAGAAAATCTTTTATGTAATCGTACACTCTCCGACCTACGTGTAGGTTTTGCAAGTTGCGCAATATGGCCTCGTGGGTGACGTTATCAAATGCCTTCTGCAGGTCAAGGCCCAGAATGGCTTTTGTATCCAGGGTGTGCGTTTCGGCGTCTATGATTTGATTCTTTAGCTGCAACATGACGTCTTGCGTCGAGAGTCTTGGTCGAAAGCCGATCATGGTGTGTGGGTATAGCTCGTTGTCGTCCATGTATCTGACGAGACGCGTTAAAATTACTTTTTCCATGAGCTTTCCAATGCAGGACGTCAATGAAATGGGCCTGAGATTTCCGATGAGCGGCTTTTTGCCCGGCTTGGGTATTAATATGATTTTGGCGGTTTTCCATTGCTGGGGTATGGCGCCCTTCTCCCAGCATTCGTTTATGTACTTTGTGAGAGCAGTGACGGATTCGTCATCTAAGTTGCGAAGTGTTTTATTTGTTATACCGTCGGGACCCGGGGCGGACTTGGGATTGAGTCGTCCGAGTTCGTATCGAATCTCTGCATCTGTTATGGAGGCGTCGAGGTCGACGTTATCCTTCCCTTCGTACTCTGGGAGTCGCGCCTTTGTGGCATCTCCTACGTATGTCTGGCGTAGCTCGCGTAAGAGCTCTGCTTCTGTACCTGCGTAGCTGTGTAGTATCCGTTGCAGGTTTTGTCTTTGTGTTGTTTTCGTGCCTTCTGGATCAAGGAGGCCTCGGAGAATGTTCCAAGTTTTGGACATTCCGAACTGCCTGTTCATTAAAGTGCACATGCCTGCCCACTGCTGCTGGGACAGCCTATTTGCGTAGTCTTCTATGTCTCTGTCGAGCGCGACGATTCTCTTTCTTAGACGCCGGTTGTGCTTTTGACCTTTCCAGCGTTCTTGCAGGCTGCGTTTTGCCTCCCACATGTGTAAGAGCTTGCTGTCCATTTCTTCCATTCCTGCCTCTTCGGGAACATGTTTGGTGGCTTTCTGCACGCTACGCTGGAGTGTGTCTGTCCACTTCTGTATATCTTCGATGGTCTCTGTAGCATCGTCCTCTCTTATCTTACGAAAGGTGTCCCACTCGGTTAACATTATTTTTCTGCCTTTCTTTTTACGCGGACCTGCTTGTAAAATTGTGCATACAATGTAGTGATCGCTGCCTAGATTTACGTTAGTGTTGGTCCAATGAGGGTTGGATATATTCCTTATGAATGTAAGGTCCGGCGTGGTGTCTCTACTGACGCTGTTCCCCATTCTGGTAGGGTCTTGTGGGTTAGTTATTAGCGTGAGCTCCTCGTGCTGCGCGTCGTTCCACAGGTTGCGGCCTTTAACGTTTTCGATGGTGTAACCCCAGGCGGCGTGTGGTGCGTTAAAGTCGCCCACGACGATCAGTGCTTGTCTGCCCGCTACGTTTAGCACTTTGCGGAAAAGCGAGCCAAACATTACCTTTTGTCGTGGTGGACTGTACACGTTCAACACAAACAAGCTTCCCTCCTTTTTTCGAGACGGGAGAATTTCTAGTAGGACGTGGTCTATGTTGCGTACGCCAGTATCGTGTTCTACAGCCGTTATATTACGATGTATCAGTGTGGTTACTGTTGCTTTTTCAGCTAAAGTGCTATATGATTTGTATCCTGATAATTTTGCGGTCCCCCCAGTTTCCTGGAGGGCGATTACATCTGGTGCTTGCTTGGTTTTTACGAATTGCTGCAGGTTACCCCGCTTACGACGAAACCCACGACAATTCCACTGCCAAATCGTGTATTCATTAGGTGGCGCCATGTTGGCTACTCGAGTTTTCTATGCAGCTGTTCTCAGCCGCAGGTGGTCTGCTGTACGGCTTGCTCTTGACCGGCCTCGCTCCTGCGGGTCGGGCGTCTTTCGAGACGTTTTCTAGCTGCCCTACCCTACCCTCGAGGGTGTCGAACCTCTGAGACATTTCATCTCGCATCTGCGTTATCTGCTGTTGTAGGTCCGCGCGCATCTGCATGAATTGCTGCTGTAAACCTACGAACATTTCCTGAAACATGCCTTTTACTTCTCCGAGTGTAGAGTCGCTTTGCTCATCGGCGTTTTCCTTTGCCCTTCGTTTATGCGGTGGCGTTTCTCCACTCATCGACGCGGGAACGGGCGTCGCCGGAGCTCGAAGAGGTGTCGACGCCCTAATGGGTGTTGGCGTGGTATGGGTCATCTCTGAGTGTTTTGGGTTCTTAAGCTTAGCGTTTTCTACTTTAAGCATTTTTACCTCTTCCCTTAGCGTCGCGTTTTCTCGCTTTATTTGCTCTAACAACTGTCTGATCTGTGTTATTTCCTGTTCTAAGGCGGACCCCGCGCGTGTAGGTGTAACAGCAGTGCCAGAGACCGCGTCTGCAAAGCTCACCTGTGCCTGAGTTTCTACCGCTCCTCGGCTGGATTGCAATCTTGACGTTGCCCTGGATCTCGATCGGGTTCTCGATCGGGTTCTCGAACGGGTTCTGGACCGGGTCCTCGACCTTGGTCTGCGACCGGGCTGCTTCCGACTGTCCCCCTCGTATGGTCCCGGGGGTGAGCCTTCTGTGCGATGGCCTTCTGATCCCTGGGTGTTCTCGCTCGTTGCTTTGCCAGCTCGTTTGTTGTAGTCGTTGATGCCGTATGGTGTTTCGGCCTCCGCTTCTTCTCTTCTTCGTCGCTCCCAGCGTCTTCGCCGGACCAAATACGGTATCTTGTACTTTGCCTTGCAGCATCTGTCTCCCGTAAAGTGAGCTTGCCCGCATAGCTGACATCTTGCTTCACACTGGTGTTCTTGCGGCGGGTTGGCCACGCCGCATCCTCTGCATATTTTTTCGTCTGGGTTGGGGCAAACGTCCGCCCTATGTCCCAGCCTCCCACATTCGTAGCAAATGTCAATGTGTTTTCTGTATAGCGAGCACCGGACGATGAGCGCTCCGTATTTCACGTATCTCGGCACGTGTAGTCCGTCGAAGAGCACGATTACATTGTCTGTGTTGCCCATCCTCTTCGCGTGTAATATGCTTGGGTTTCTTGCTGTCACTAGGTTGTCTATAATATCTTCGGAACTTTCCTCTTGGGATATCCCTCTTATGAGCCCCTTAGATGTGTTTTCCGGCGCTGCTCTGTAGGCGCTGGCTTCGTGTTCTTGCTCTCCCACTCGGATCTTCGTGATGGCTCCGTACCGCCTGGCTCGCTCTTCGGACGGCGTGCTGACGACCACGATATTCTGCTTGTAGTTTATGCATATACTGTCTTCTTCTGCTGCTTCGCGACCGACGCCAGCGGCGTTTCTCAGGCAACAGTATATGCGTGCCTGCCTGTGCTCCGAAACGCTGAGTCCTCCTCGTGGTCGCACGATCACTTTGTAGTCTTCTGCCGGTAGACGAGGAAGTCTGCTTGCATTAGCAATTTGTCGTATGGTTCGTTCACCTTTCCACTTGCTGTCCCCAGGCGCGCCCGTCGGCGCAGCAGCGTCTCTTAGCATGGTTCTCTTCGGGCCTGAAATCCCTCCAGATGTTTTCGTGATGTTTCTTCTGCGGACTTCGCACCATCCGGCGTCGTTGGTAAAGTCCTCCGGTTGCATATCTTCTCCTTCCACGCTTACAACCTCCATCGTGGTGCTAGACGCGCCGTCGAGGCGTTCCGGGGTCGCCCCAGGCGTCCTCGTCGACGCGTTGGACCTAGCTCTCCCCGCCGCTGCGGCGGCAGACGCAATGTTTGATCTTCGTGGCGACTCAGAATTATCGGTGTCAATGCCGAAAAAGCGGGCCCACCTTGCAATAGTTGGTATCCAGGTGTTCGGCTGAACTTCCTCCGTCGATTGGCGTAGAGACTTTAGCCAAGTTTTGCAATTTTTTAACAAAAATCATTTGAAAACTGCGGAGCCTACACAACGTGCGTCCGCACTCTGCGACTCCTAGCGTCCAACCTCGCGATAACTCGAGAAAACGTTTGTTTACCAATTGTGCCAGAGGCATTTGGATATGTGATCTGAAATTTTGTTCAGGGAGCAAAAACAAAAAAAAATAGATTTACCTGTAGCCACAGTATTTGATTAGTAGTCGAAAATTTTCCAAGAACTCTGAGCAGGCGTGCGTGGTGTAGAGTTGCCGTAGTTCTCGGAACACTCGTCCCCACGTGGTGCGTTCTTCGAGTGTGTACTCCACTCGGGGTATAGGCGAACCGCTGAAATTTAAGCACAACAAATATAGAAAGAAAAACAAATAAAAAATACAGAAAAGGAGGCAACGAGTGCAACCTACGCTATTTATTACCACCTCAAAAAATGTATGCAGGCATTAACGTATACTTACTACTTGTATTGCGTCGCAACATCCGCGAAGAACATGCGCCTCTGTCGGTATTCCGGGTCCTTGAAACCCTGAAAAATAAAGCAACACAACAAGGAACGCTACGATGTGAGACGCTCGCACTTCCAAGTCCAGAATGCGCGCAGGGCGAGCAACTGAAAATTATATATGATGACTATAATTACGACATGCATACACAGCATGTCCAACTAATTGTCGTAAGTTTTATTTCGATGCCTATCTCATACCACCGGAACGGAAAGTATTTAGTTCATCGTGGCGTTCCATGTAAAGGATTAGCTTATCGAATATCGTTATTTAGGTCTGCACTACTCAGAATTTTTTGAAGCCTTTAATTAATGCCTAATCCAATTCTCAATGAAGCTTTCTACCTCTGCCTGTACCATAGACAGTTACATGTACAAAGGTACAGGTAGTGTGTACCATTCCTTGCAGTGCAGGGGCTAGGGTCGATTCCGGACATTGAAGCAGGCACCTGCGGTGCCATTGTCTCTACAAATAAAGAATATGGTTTTGTGCGTAAAATCAACAGCGCCGAAATTTTGAAATATTTACTTCCTCCCTTGCGCTATTCACCTCTGCCCGAGGATGCGAAAAAATTCAAGACAACCTTAGGCACAATGATCAATAACGTACAAGGGCGATAATATTGCTCAATCGGTTACTCACAATCGTGGAAAACAGGATATTGAAACAGCGGGATAACTCATAACAAGAAGCGCTCAGCGCTATCCTGTCTGATTTGCTTGTCGGTTATTTATGCGTTGTTTTAGAGGGTCATTCCTTTGTAGTATATAAGTAATATGTAAAAATTTTTAAAAGTGAGTGAGCGAGTTACCGGATGGTCAGCGTCTAGTTCCGCTCCGTACATGAGAACTTTGTTGGAAGTCTTGTCCAGGTCCGAAATCTTACGGGGAAACCATGGCATGCCGGCGAACTCTGCAAGAGATGGCAACAGCAACGTATGTGCTGAATTGTACGAGTAAAAACTATGTTACGTTGCTAAAACTGCCGTATTGGTATACAAGGAAAGGTAATGCTTAAAATTTCTTTTCGAGGCTGTGCGATAGTGAAAAACCTACCGACATAGACATATGATGTGCTAGCCTTATAAGCTAACTGAACCTACTAGATATATGTATTCATGTTTAAATTTATAATGCCCGGAGGCAAAATATTGTCTCTTCATGTTCCGCACATCGATAACAATTTGTTGTTATCGATGTGCGTCCACGTGAAGAGGAGCAGCTATCGTTTAGCTAGGGGAAAACCTCCTTACTAATTAATATTATCTATGGTGCAAAAAAAAGAAAATGCTTTTATCAAAATTTTTCATTAGTATAGTGTCTTTTCTTAGTGAAGATATGAATTATATCTTGGTTGGCCTTTTCATGTTTACTGACTGTGTAATAACTTTCTTGCCAGTATTTGGGCTAGTGACAAATTTCGCGGAGCTTTTATGACTTATTCATACCCTATCTTAGTACTCTGGCTATCCTCTTGCCCTCGTACGGTTATCTACGCCTGCGATAATACCGACTTTACATCTCCCACAATCCACAAATCTCCAAACTGTAGCACAGACTTCAAAAAGGAGCAGTGGAAGACGCATCTCTCCAGACCTGGAAACGCAGTTAGTGCTCCTAAGATCAGGCACGCCGGGCGGCGAAAGATAGTGTAGCATGGATCTTGGTCACCACTCATTTATCTCTCGAATTCTGTTTTACCCCATTCCCTAAAATGACGTGCCTTCCTCTGGTTATCCTTGTTCTGGACCTTTCTGCCCACACTCTATTCACCTCTTGCCTGTCCTGACTTGAGAAGTGAGGATGGAGAGCAAGCAAGTGTCGTGAAACGAGGGACGCGGGTACAGACCAGTTTGCTTTTACTCTCGCGCCCACGTTTAGAGCGAGCGTACATCATCTTGTCCGCCGTTGTCATCCGTCGATGAGGCCGGCGTGGGGGCTGCGGTACGGTTACGTCGCAGCTGACGGCGAGAAAACACTGGCGACCATCATGCGGTAATAGCAGGATAAATGCTAGCGTAGCCACTCGTTCCACGTACCCAGCAGCCCCCCCCCCCCTCTCCCACACACACACAAAAAATGACTGCGCCCTTTAAGTGATCGAATTTCTGGTCTATAGCGAGCGTCTCCTCTTTTTGTGAGACCAGTTGTGAGCAAGGAGGATTAAAAAAAAATTGCTGGAGTGGCACTGACTGCCCAGGAGTGAAGCCGTTCCACTGGCAAGATGGCGGCTGTGGTCGCCATCTTACTAGGGGCATGATAAATTATCACCGTTTAGCGAATAAATACGAAGCGTTCCCCTTGCATGCCCAACAAGTTTAATGTGGCAACGTTTTCTGGTCACATAGTGCTCTAGGTGCGTCTTACAGTTACTAGTTTTCCTAAGTGAGCCTCTAATTGGAGGCAAAGTTCTTTGTAGATTCAGTCATCTATACTCGTTTTTTTGCATTAGTTCGTCGGGAACAACTATTTTTTAACATAGAACTAACGTTGCATTTATATAACAAATCAAAGCCACTTGATCTTTAAGTGGGCACCATCAGAAAAGAGCACGTTTCCGCCATCTTGGCAGTGGCAAAAGATGGCTTCACTTCTGCTGGCAAGACATTGCTGGAGCTTCCACTCCATCAATTTTTCTTTAATCCTCCCTGGTTGTGAGCTGCGGAGCCACTGCTCGGTACCGTGACGGCTTCCAAGATGGCGCACGCCTTAGGCTTAGCGTCGATGCACAAGCGATGTTTTCATCTCACCGGGAAGGTCGTCGATGCAGAGCGACTCGCCGGGCGCCAACGATGGACCGCCCCGGAGGACGGCCGCGGGTGGCGTCGGCGTGTCGCTGCAACCCTCGCGCGAGCCTTCCCGCAGCAGCTGACCCTTGGAGGAGTAGTACTCCCTGAGCTGGATGCAGTCCACCTCATGTTGGAGCGCGTGCACCACGTCGTTCATGGTGCCCTGGTCGCAGTCGACGCCCACGAAGATCTCGTACTGCTTCGGGTTGACGCGAGACTTGCGAGACTCGATGTGCAGCACGTTGACGTTCTTCTCCTGCGGCAGCAGTTGGCATAGATTTCTAAAAAAAATTGCGCAACTCTGAAGAAGAAGATAACGTTAAGGATTGACTGACAGTTGCGCGCATCGGAAGACTTTCATGATGGTTAAGCGCACCACAAAGAACGGATACATTAGACGGTTGCGTAGCCAGGGGGAGGCACAGAGCAGAAAACGACCATGTCAAGGAGATCGCCCCCCCCCCCCCCTAAATAGAAGAGGTGTCCCTCCCCCCTAAAAAATGTTTGCCTGCGCCATTGACTTTAGAAGCGACTCCTCCTTTCTTCTTCTAAAGTCTTCCTTTTTGTAGCGCTTCTTCATCGTGATGGAAACTTAAGAAGTAAACATGCAGGTGACAAGAATTTCGCGCATGACAGAGTAGTTCTTCGGCACTTCTGAGCTGTGCAAATTTTAGAAAATGTACGCAACGTCAGCCTACAAAAACTGTCGCCATCTTGAAGCTTACCTCGATTTCACTATCATAGAAACATTGAGACTGATAGAACTATACATTGAACAAAAGAGAAAAAGTCGTTTATTATCAGAGGGCGTGGAGTTAGGTCAGGCTGAGAGCAAGTTGGCTACCCGACACTGGAAAGCTGTCAAAGGCAAATCGATGACAAAAAGTGTGCACATTAAAACGATGAAACCAAATATGGTTAATGAAACCTAACTTTTGCAAATTCGGTTTGTTCGCTACTGAAGAGCTGTCGACTCCTCGCGGCCATATTCTCTTTGGAACATCAGTGGTCGGTGTTCCGGTGCCACTTCTTTTCTCAGCTAATAACTCCTTAGAATGTTCGTTCCAAAACGAACATGCTTAATAAATTGTGTGCTGATGTACGTGTCAAACAGAAATTATATCTGATTGTCATTGATTAGCTAGTGATATGTTGACTTATTTCCTTTCATCTAGTGTGTAACTTCCTTTTTTTCTAGCATCAGGTAGTTTTTTGTGTTTTTTTGTTTTTCACCGCGTGGATGAGCCCAAGTATGCTGTGTTTCTCAGTGAAAGAGAATATAGAGCCGGACAAGCTGCTCTTCATGTGAGTTTTTTTTTTTCGATCCTGCTCATTGAATCTTTGTACAGCCTCACTATAAAACTCCATACCACGCCCCGCAGCAGTGGTCTAGTGGCTAAGGTACTCGGCTGCTGAACCGCAAATCGCGGGATCGAGTCCCGGCTACGGCGGCTGAATTTTTGATGGAGGCGAAAATGCTGCAGGTCCATGTGCTCAGATTTGGATGCACATTAAAAAAACCCAGGGGGTCCAAATTACGGCAGCTCTCCCCTACGGCGTCTCTCATAATCATGCGGTGGTTTTGGACATTGAACATATCACATATCAATATCACATATCAATCAATCGCCCCCATAAGACACCGTATACGATACCGCACCGTATAAAAAACCAGTACAGAAGGTTGCACGAAGCTTACCTTGAATACTCTCAGAGCCCTGACCAAGCCCCCGACTTGGTTGCGCAGGGAGAAGATCACGGCCGAATTTTCTTTCGTGTCCGAGGCGCCATTGCTCTCAACGGAGGATGTCTCGTTATCCGAGGCTTCCGGGGTTTCAGCCTCGAGCGGCGCCTCTTTCATGGATATCTTGCTCTGTGAGGGCAGTAATTAAAATCACCAGTTACCTACATAAACACGCGTGCTTGTTTAACTCGGTGGGGACAGAAGAAGCGCGGAATTTACAAAGGGCATCCATTTGTGTCGTAACACGCCGCACAATGTGGAGCGTTGTGGTAAAGCTAGTATTTTGAAGAGCAGTTCGGAGATCGTGGAGACCCTAGACGGCTAGTTGATCAAACCTCATCAACTCTTCTGGGAAACGTGTCAACCGTAATTTGCCTCAGAGGGGAAGGTGCTTCATTTCGACCGATTAGGAACAATGTAACCGTCAGTGAACGCTGTCTAAATTTGTGACGTCATGTCGTTACGAGCTGGAATTTCAAGGTGGCGTCGCCGCAAGCTTTCCTTTTGGCGCGCTTTCTCGCTGACCAGCGAACTTCTCGAGGCAAGCGCGGTTATGTTGAAATTGTGCAATATTAAGTTAGTGAAATTCGAAAAAGAAAATGTTTTTATTTTGGCGTGTCGCTTTAATTTGGTCATCGTTTAGTGACTCCATTCCCAAAGTATCAGCACTTCTTCCCAGGATTTTATTTTCATGAAACCGTGGAGTACGCCTGCAGACCGCTGAATCGGCAGTCTAATGCCCCTCGCTCTTTGTCTAGGTATGTGTAGCGCCCTTCCAGTGTGATGGTGTCGTTCGATTAGGGGCGATTCACCTCAGGGTCGCACTATGTCCAGCCGTTGTCGTCGAGGCTCTCCTCGCCATGACCTTAGTCGAAGCGCAAGTATATTGCCGTATATTGAACCTACATAGCGCGCATACGGCAAAAAAGCAAAAAAATTCGGCAGATCCCACGTACCTGGGAATCGACGTTCTGCGAAGCATGTGAAGGGAAAGTTACCGTGCTGCAATTTTTTTTATTGTGTGACACGTCATGAAATGACGATAAATACACGTACAAACGTTGCACGCATAGACACATGCTGAAGAGTTGCAGATGTTTATATAACCAGTTATTTGCACTTGCGCAACGATGCCAACTAGAACATACATATTAGCAACACCAGAAGCTGACATGGAGCGCTGATGCTCCCGAGAATTCTGGCCCTGAACACTGCCAGATAAATCAACTTTAGCGCATGCCAACTAAGCACAATCGACGCTAACTCGACGAGACGGATGCGTGAAAAGAGCACGTGTGTAATGTTTATAAAATTGGGTAGGCAGCACGGCAACCACTATTGACGTTTCACGAAGATCAAAGTCTATTTGAAAAGTACTTCCGAGGCCTGGTGTAGCTCTATGGTAAAATGCTTCATTGCCACGCAGAATGCATGGGTTCGATTCCAGTTGGGACACTGACATTTGCTCTTTGCATTCGTCAGGTTGACGTTACGGATCTCAGTTATTTCTTTAAACTGGCACGTTTAAATTGCCAATGCGTGTTCTCGTCGTTCCTGGGTAGATACTAAGTGTCAAACACCTGTAGCACATACACGCCCGTGTGTATATGCGCCACTGTCTGGCGGGACATGTTTGACATGTATGTGACGGGATTGGGATATTATTGAGCTCTTGAGCAGCGCGTCATATTCGCCAAGCCATCTTACCCTTGCATACTTATTTAGGTTCATTCCAAGTTAAGGGGGGGATGACAAGAGCACCCAAACGTAATCGGCTAGATAGATAGATAAATAGATAGATAGGTACGCTCAAAGTCGCCGAAGTTCGCTAAGAAATGCTTCCCAATTAGAACAGCAAGGCTAAGGAACAGCAAGCATAAAACAAAGCAAAAAGTTAACGACAAGAAAGCAAAAAAAAAACTCCTAACCAGAACAAAATAGAAGACTACCACACTATAAAAGCGGCAAAGGTGCAACGCCAACAACGTGTGAACGAACCAAATTATCTGTGAACAACAAAAATATTTTCGAAAGGCTGAAGAAATAAATTAAAAGGCCACAATGCCGTAACAACATCGACATTTACCACCCATCGATCAAAGCGTACGACAGAAGAATATGTTAACAAAAACAAAATTAAATATTGTTAACCAGAACAAAATACAAGGCCATGGCTCATCATCCGATGCCCCATCATAAGCAATCACCTCGTGGATCAGTCTAAAATTTTTTTTATGGCGGTTCTCGATTCTAAACTAGACCTGGTATACACTGGTAAACGGGATGGCTTTATGCTCTCTCATAGTACAGTATCAAGTACTCTGAATCGTTAACAACTTTTTCTAAATAAACACACTCACACAGGCATCCTCTTCAAGTGTGAGGCCAAAGGGGCGGCCTTTAGCTCTCCATAGTGGAGTACCGAGTACTCTAAATCGTTGACCACTTTTTCTAAAGACAATCTATGTGCTTCGATTTATCTCAGAATGAGTCCCCTGCCTCGTCGTTTGTGGGAGATGCCGTTACCTTACACAGCCGCGCCATTCGATGTGTTCTTCCCTGCCGTCACAGAATAAAGTCTTCACGTCATCGTGTCGTCTTCGTTGTCACGGACTTCCAAGAAAATTGGGGCAACGCAACAGGCGCGCCGTTGCCCCGGGAAACAGCCGGTACACGCTCTGGGCTCCGCAAGAATCCCGCCGTCCCCTGTCAGCGCGGAATGCTGTCCCTAATTGACAGCGATATTAGGGAAGGAAGCCGTACACGCGAGCCGTTTGGGGAAAATAAGGTCACGACGACACGTCGGGGTTAGGTGACGCGTGGGCGTTGGGCATTGCACGTAACACTTTACTACGTGATGACGAGAAATTAGCTCACGAACTATTTTTTGCCGTTTCTCAGACTGTGACACCGTGTTTAGCGGTAAACGAAAGACCTGAACACCCTCTTCCTTATACGCCGTGCCAAATAGTCTGCCTCGGTGGTAGAGTGGCTACGGACCTCGTCTGCTGACCTAAAGGTTGTGGGTTCGTTCCCGGCTGCTACCGTTGCATTTAGATGGTGGCGTTAACATAGTTCACATAAAAAACAGCGCTAATAACGAGGGACAAGAGAAAGAAGAAGACAGACCGCGGCACTGACTTACAACACGATTTATTTGCTAGAACCGCACAATATATACTTGGGCAGTATCTGACAAAAAATATAAAAAAATAAAACAAAGAAAACAGAATCCACTTATGGTGCATTCAGACGACGGACCGAATCCGGATGTGGCGGGGCGGACGGCGCGTCACGTGAACTCACATCAGCGATTCCCCTCGTCCATGACTCGTCCGCGCGGCTCGCGGACGGATGAACCCAACCTGTTTCTCACATCGGTATTCTGGCGAGGGAGAGCCGATACTTCAGCGGATTAGCTCGGGGTTTCTGGCAACCAGTACACTTTTCGTCTGCTCGTGGCATGTCCTCCATGGCTCGCGGATAGCTGCATGACTGGTCGGCATCTTCTACGCTTGAGTATGGTTTACTTAGTTTCCGGGGGCTTTGTTCTCAGGTGAATAAATACGCGGAAATAATTTTTGGTGTTTCGGGAAATGTCGCCGCCGTCGCTTAACACGCGAGATTCTTAGCCGTCATGGTGGTGAAATATTCTAACTTCTGCAACCGGCGACGTGCCGCTTCTAAAAAAAGGATAGGAGACGCGTTCAGAAGTTCTACAAGTGGGGAACAATGTATTTGAAAGAACATTCTGCCAGCAACTACTTTTCCTCCTGAAAAAATAACACTCCTCGTTCATTTGTCACAACGCGACAGACATCGCAGTCAAGCGTCGCTTCTTGCGGGCATCCATGTTGAATACTCTCAAACCGGTCTGCTTTCAGCGGGCGCAGGTGAACGGCGAACCTGCTGTCGAGAGTAATCCGGCTGTTTTCTCCTAGGACACCGTCTGTCGTGTGAATGCGCCTGCAGGCGGATCATCCGCGGATTAGCCATCCGCGTGCACGACAAATCCGGATTCGGTCCGTCGTCTGAATGCACCATTAACAACCACGTAATCATCGCCACAACGCACCATGAACAACACGTGTGCTAACGTTCCGAAGAAAATCTATTTCTTTTTGCGATAGCGCAATCGAAGGCCTGTTGACACATGCACTGCCCAGCCTTTCTATCTCTACGGCCTCATAAATTTAACGTATCACCTGGTCTCCTTCTTTTTCTTGTCCCTCGTTATTGGCGCTGTTTTTTATGTAAATTATGTCGTACCAACTCGCCCAAGCAACCACGTTAGTTAACATAGTGTTGGTGGTGTTAAAAGTTAATTCCCCCGTGTTAAGTGTGATGTGAGCGAACGTTAAAGAGCACCAGATGCTCTCGTATTTGCGGGGTACTCGATAATGGCAGGCCTTATAATCATCAGGAGAGCTGTTTCTTGGGCTAGTTGCAATAACATACTATTTATGGTCATGCTTGAAAACAAAAAAAGAAGGGGCTGCGTGTGTCAGAGAAGTAGCCACGTGTCATTCTTGTAATCAAAGAAGTGGCCATGTGTGTCTCTGTCCAGTTGGTTTCCTTGTTATAAAAGGAACAAAAAAAACGAAGGTGCGATAGCACACATCATGTATATGTAGAGAGGATTCTCAAATTAACTTCAACTAGCAGAACGTTTTCGTTCGCGGTTTACGTGTCTGTTCTTGTGCCCTTTTCTTTCAATCACGATCAAGAATAACAGTACTCACAATCATTTCGAGCTTTTGGCAGGTTAAATTATAGATATTATTATCATGCCAGATCCATTTTTGACATCAAGCAGGGCACGCTAATGATAGTCCATGTAGTTTCAATCATAAAATATAATGAAACAACATTTTCGCGCAAAATGTGAACTTTGTACGCATGCCCCGCCACGGTGATCTAGTGGCTAAGGTACTGCGGCTGCTGAACCGCAGGTCGAGGGATGGAATCCAGGCGGTGGCGGCTGCATTTCTGAAGGAGGCGAAAATGCTGTAGCCCTGAGAACTCAGATTTGGGTGCACGTTAAGGAACCCCAGGTGGTACAAATTTTCGGAGCTATTCACTACGGCGTCTCTCATAATTATATGGTGGTTTTGTGACGTTAAATCCCTCAAATACAAAGAGCTTTGCACGCCGCATTTGATAGTTTTTAGTGTAGTGAATTGTTTGTTTGGTTGTTGTTTCATTAGTTGGGGGTTGGACCAAATCGACTCCTGCAATGGGGGATGCCGCTTGAGGGTGCCGGATCATTTCGACCATTTGAGGTTTTTTGAGGTGCACTGGTATCGTGCAGTAAATATTGAACGAAGAACTCAATGTTATGTAGTGACTGGCATTATATAAGCTTCGCATCAAATAGTTAATCTTTCAATGACAGATCCTTCATTTCCGTCTTGAAACTTCTTTTTTGTTTTCCACAGTCATGTGTTACTCTGTTCGTTATTTTGCAACATATGCAAAAGGATGTCTTAATTGTGTTTATTGTAGAAAATTTTTTCACATCCGTTCGTTATTTCAAGAGACTTTCGGATACTAACTTGCTAATTCTGGTTCTTGTCACACTAAGTGCTTCTAACAATCAATACATTGAACTCATGGCTACATCATTTCTCACCATGATAAAACATCAAAAATTGAATTTCGCGGATGTTTAGTCGGTTGAAATAAATAAAGAAATCAATACCTCGGAGCGCTAGCAAATTGGCAGATCCCACGTACAGTGGGAATCACTGATATGCGAAGCACGAATGAGAAAGGTTTATATGTCAGTTTAAAATCAGAACAACGTTACGAGGTGGAGGTAAATTATACCGTACATAACTTCCATGTCATAATTATTACGTTTGGACGTGTCATTTACCTTCATAACCTATTCATGCAACCTGATACGAAATTTGGTAAATGGGAAGCTAGCGAAACGGCCGCGAGCGTGCTATGAGCGTAGCATGTAGTCACGCTTTACATGACACGAATATCATAATTGTCACGTTTGGACGTGTCATTTAACTTCGCCGTCTACTGGCACCATGCAATAACAATTTTGTATATGTGAAGATTGAGAAACGAGCACATCGCGAGCGTGGCATGTGGTCGTGTTGTTACATGGCACGCATCTCGTGATTATCATGTTTGCACCAGCCACATACCTTCGTCGTCCATTCACGTCCCGTAATACCAAACTTGGTATATGTGAAGCTAGCGAAACGGCGGGGAGAACGTTATGAAGGGCCCAATATACTGCGACGTAACGTTGACGAGCGCACGCAGGGCGCAGCGACGCTACGCTAGCAAAACGCGACCACTCTATAGTCTGACCAGACGCGACCGGCGTCTGTCGGCGCAGCTCGGCGGTAACCGGTGCGAAACGCGACATGCTGCGTTTCGCACCAACCACGTCACCGAGAATGCACCGCGTCTGCCTAGCTTCGTGACGAAGGGACGCCGGGCGTGCTCAAACGCGCATGCGTCAAGGCAACACAGTGCGGCGCGAGCCTGCGAGTTTATACCAGGCAGATCGGCGCCTGGCGTGGCATCGCCGGCATGACGCGACGAAACGAACGCTGGAGCACACGCGCACCGGGTCACGTCTAAAGTGCCAACCACTGGCACGCGTATGCACACGCCTACGCGTCAAAAGCGTCTAGTCGCGCCTGTGGAGGAAAAGGGCGCGCAACTACTGGCACGCGTCGACCGCGTTGACGCCCACGCGTCCAAGGCCGATGCACAATGTTGCTTGATCTTTTGGCTTAGAACTGTCCAAGTTCAGCACAGAACGGCGCGTTCTCAACTGGAGCGGGAATGTATGTTTTAGAGGATATAAGAACACGTTAAAAAGTTGATAGTGCTTCACCCACCACAGTTTAGACTATTTTAGAAGTAATTGACATTTCAGTGCCCAAAGTAACTACAGCGGTATGCACCAGAAATCAACATCGGTGCGTGCGCCGCTCCCGCGAATGAACATTCGCGTCTAATATACTGTACGTCTATCATAGGCGTGTGCAGGGTTCTCCTTAAGGAAGGGGGGGGGGCAAAAGTTTGTCCCATAGCCCCTCCCTAGGGCTGACTTAGCACCCCCTCCCTATTATGTTAATATATGGAGTTGACATTGAGCTCCCCCCCCCCTCTCTGTGGTGAATGAGGCGTGGCTTCCCTCCTGATGCAGGTATACCATGTGCAGGTATACAAACCACCGGGTTTCTATACCTGCACTACCAAAGTTACTAACAATATCTTGCATATGCTGGTACCTTCAGTATATTTATCAACATATTTTATATCAGTAAATTTAATAATCACACCTGCAACTTCGTGATCTGACAGATTTAAGTCAGTCATAAGACTACGATTGAGGCCAGAGTAGCAGGCTTTCGGCTGATGCGCGTGTTCGAAATATCTTCTAATGCAACAAAGCACACCTGGTTCTTATTGATACAACTGATATTGGCCATAAGATAGGAACGAAATACTGCGTAGAATGCCTTCGGGCATTTTCCATAGTCGAAATGTGCTGTAATGCAACTAACTGTGCCTGACACTTCATGATGTGACAGATATTGGTCATAATATTGCAACTGACCCCTGTATGGAAGACTTCTGGGCGTTGTCTTTAGTCAAAGTATTCTCTAACACGACAAACGACACCCAACTATTCATGAAGTCACAGATATCGGTCATAATATTGGAACTCAACCCTGTATGAAAGACTTCTGGATGTTGTCTTTAGTCAAAGTATTCTCTAAAACGACAAACTACACCCACCTGTTTATGAAGTCACATATATAGGTCATATTATTGGAACTGAACCCTGTATGAAAGACTTCTGGATGTTGTCTTTAGTCAAAGTATTCTCTAAAGTGACAAGCCGCACCCAACTGTTCATGAAGTCACAGATATCGGTCATAATATTGGAACTGAACCCTGTATAGAAGGCTTTCGAATGTTGTCTGCAACCAAAATACTCTCCAATGCAACAACCCACACCTACTCTTCATGATGTGACGGATTTAGGTCATGAGACTGTAATTGTACACTGTGCAGAGGGCTTTCGATTGATAAGCGTATCGGAAATATCCTCTAATGCAATAAACCGCACCTCGCTCTTAATGATACAACAGATACTGGTCATAGGAATGGAACCAAGCATTACATATAATGCCTCTGGGCATTTTTTGTGGTAAAAATGTGCTTTAACGCAATTAACTGTACCTGAAGCCTCATGATAAGACAGATATTGGTCATAGGACTGCAACTGAAGCCTGTATGGAATACTTCTGGATGTTGTCTATAGTTAAAGTATTCTGTTAAACGACAAACTGCACCCAACTCTTCGTGAAGTCATAGATATCGGTCATAATACTGGAACTGAACCCTGTATGGAAGGCAGTCAAAATGTTCTCCAATGCAATAAAACACACCTGAAACTTCATGATGCAACAGATATTAGTGATCAGATTGGAACCAAGCACAGCGTGGAACACTTTCAGATGGTATATTTATTTATTTTCAAATACGGCAGCCCAATGTGAGGCTACTGCAGAAGTGCTGTACATATATACAAAATGAAAGCATTTAAACAGTGATATCACAGTAAGTGTGCCAACGTAAACAAATATCACTACCCCCTGAGTGCACCCCAATAAGAAATGAGAGAAACAGAACATTAATATGATACAAGTGCCTCCAAAATGTCAGACACACTGGCATCACGAACGAAGCCAAGTAGATCATTCCAGTGTTCGACAACTTTATTTGAACGTGTTGGAGAGCACTACAAATGACTTCTAGGCTGAACTGTCATTGTAGATCAGTGCTCTGTTGTAGGTTTCTGCACTTTGCTGCTAGTTTCAATATCTTTTAACATCTACGAAGTGCATCTGACACTTCTTGATGAGACAGAAATTGGTTTTGAGACGGCAGCCAAGCACTGTGGCTTTCACATGTCATAAATAGTCAAAATACCCTCGAATGCAATAAAGCATGCCCAAATTTTTTGATCGGACAGATACCGGTCATAGGATTGCACCAGAGCACCATACAGAAGTTTTGGCAAGTTTCTTAACATAGCCTAACTGAATGTGCTTAAGTGCATGCATATATAGTCCAAGTTAATGTGTATACTAAAAACCTGAAAAGAAATGAAGCAGTCCTTGGAAAGACATACAAAGATTCAATGTTTGAAACCATCTAATAATATCTTCAGCTCAGTACAGTCTAGAGGAACAGATAAATACATGCACAGTTCTGAAAGATCTCATAAGTCACATGAGGTACTTTTTGCATTTCTTCTATACAAAGTGCAGTACAGTACTAGTGCACCTTCATTCTTTCTGTGCATACGGTGACCTTCTCTTCCTACTATTGTGTCATCGTGCAGCTAATTTCAAATCAGGCGCTTCTCACAAGGTTTTCAGTTATCTGTCTAGCTGTAAACAAAACGCGTGTTATATTATAGTGAACTGTAAAACGACGGAAAAGCACCATCGTATACCTACAGCTATGAGTATCAGAATGAACTATAAATTAAGAATGTGTATGTTAGAATGCCTCCAAACAATGTATGTGCAACTGAGCGTGGCCGAGAAGCAGAACAAGCGAGAAGTGAAATAGCAGGCAATACCAGCAGCACTTAATCATGCAACTTTCTTTTTCGATCACCACAGCAACGCACGCTCTAGTTTCTATCTTGGATATGAATGGACATGAGACTGCTGACAGCTGAATGTGTCAGCGTCGCTGGTACGCGTCACGAAATCACATCACACTGATACCAACCAGAGCACGCTTGTTAATAGCTTGGCAACACACGAAAACGATTTGCACCGAAGCCAACGAATGTTTCAGCGTCATACAATTCGCGAATACACTTATACGTACGATTTCACATCACCAAAATGTGCTGGCTAGTGCGAGGTTCACTTTCAGCGATGATGAATACCGATGTTGAAAACACAGTGTAAATAAAAACTCCTCCGTATGCACTACGCAATGTTTTGGGCGTCGTATACGGTGTCTATGTTGCGACGGAAACTACCGTAGATCTTCGTCAGCCGATGTTCCTCGCATGTGTTGGTTCATACGAACTAGACGGTAGAGGCCTACGCTGGATCCAGATGACACCGCTCTGAATCGCCTCCGCGGTAGGCGAGGGCTCGCGCTCAAAGCTTCGAACCTCCGAAGTCTGTTCACACTTATTTTTAGCACAGAAAATCACAAATCAAAGCACAAGAACACCGACATGCACCAGTAGTCTGTGCGATGTTTTCGCTCGGCCGACGATCGCACTCGGGACCGGTGCCGGCATTTGGTGGATTTGTCGGCGTCGCTCGAACTCGGCATGAAACCACGTCACACTGGTAGCACTCGCAGTCGTTTGTCGTTTCGTTGTCGTTCTAGATTACGAAGCGGTCATTCATGAACGTTTGGAGTAGTTTTCATGCTTGCTTTCAGCACTCGGCTGTGCCTTCGAAGCGGCGGCCATTAGGCACAGCGTTCGGAGTCATCGCGGCTTCTGGTTGGTTGGCGCGCGGCCTCTGGTTGGTTGGCGCCGCTGTACGCGTGGGGACGTAGCGTACGCGAGGTGAAATATCAAGCCCGGCTTGATCCCTCGCGCCTGCTCGCGTATGCCCCTCCGAAGCCGACACCTAGAGGCGCATTTGACGCTTTTGACGCGTAGACGCGAGCATACGCGTGCCAGTGGTTGGCACTTAAGTGTATTGGCGCCTTGCGTGTGGCATGTAGTCATGCTCTTGCATGACACGCATCTCATAATCATTATGTTTGCACCAGTCATCCATTTACCTTCGTCATCCATTCGCGTGACGTAATACCAGATTTGGCATATATATGAATCTAGCGAAACGGCCTTGAGCGCATCATGAGTGTGGCATGTAGTGTTGTTACATGACACGCATGTAATGATTATCATGTTTGGACATGTCATTTACATATGTCGTTCGTCCACCTCACGTATTACTGAATTTGGTACATGTGAAGCTAGCGAGACGGCCGCGAGCGCATCATGAGCGTAGCATGTAGTCATGTTGTTACATGACAGGCATCACATGATTATCATGCTTGCACCAGTCACTTCCCTTTGTCGTCCATTCACGTCCCTTAATACTAAATTTGGTGTATGCGAAGCTAGCGAAACGGCTGCGAGGGCATCATGAGTGTGTGGCTTGTAGTCATAATGTCACATGACATGCTTCTCATGATTTTCATGTTTGCACCAGTCACATACCTCCGTCATCCATTTGCATCACGTAACGCCGAATTTGGTATATGTGAAACTGCCGAGACGGCTGCGAACACACCATGAGCGTGGCGCGTAGTCATGACTCATGACTTACATGACATGCGTGTCATGATTTCCACGTTAGGGTCTGTCGCTTATGTTCGCCATGCAGTCATGTCATATCATACCAGTTTTGCAACATGTCATGTGAACGAGACCACCACAAGAGCAGCAAGACCGTGAAATGTAAATCATGCCATTCATGACATACATATCATGGTATTCATGTTTTAACTAGTCAGGTATGCTTGTCATACAGTCATGTTATGTCACACGAAGTTTGGTATCGATACCGTTATCCAAACGGCCAGGAGAGCTAAAAGTCGCAGGCGGCTAGATGGATAGATAGATTCGCTCAAAGTCGCCGAAGTTCGCTAAGAGATGCGTCGCATTTAAAATCATACTACCTGCTTGAAGCAGTAAACGTGGTTTCCGTAGTGGCTGCGGCGTTCTACTATTGAGGAGAATTACGAAACAGATTCGATTCCTTGCATCACTGACTGCCTTCCAACGTGGGCGTATGCGAAAGCATCCCTCGTTAACCACGCTTTGAACGCACTTCCCCAAACCATAGGAGGCTTTTTAAGTCCCCATATACCATATCCATAACCAGAAAGGAATGATTGCGCTAGGGGGGGGGGGGGAGGGGTGTCAGACCTTTTGCAAATTATGTCACGTTGTACGAGTGAACATGATGCACATATGTCACGTTGTACAATCTGTGGTCATGCCAACACATACTCACATGCCAACAGTACGTGCACACATGCCGCACACACATTTTCGTACATTCATACAAAGCGATGGGACAAAATGCAATGGTGTGAAGCGCCAAAATGAAAGGGTCTGCCAAGCAAAGTAGGCTCAGAAATAACCACAGCGGTGAAAGGTATCACTACTATGTACTCATATTCAGTATTAATATCAGAAATATATCAGCTTACGCTTACACTCGTCTGTTAACACATATCTCTACGTGGTAGCATTCATGCACCTTCTGCATATCTGTTTTAACAGAGGCGCGAGTTATGTGGGTGGAGGGGATGGATGCCCCGACTTTTCTCTGAAACTCTTTCACGTGAAATTTTTGATAAAGATATCTCATGTGAGTCACGTATATTACAAGAGCGTCCTTGCTCGGTTTAATTCACTTATAGCTCGTACTTGAAGCTACAATATCAAAGAACGTATTGTATAGCACTGATTATGTGACATATTAGCGTTAAAGAGTAACGGACATCATGTGCAAAAAGATAATTTTACGCGATCGAACTCATCATTCTGCTCACTCAGGCTTACTAAGACTCAGTTGAAACCGTGAATTGGAGTCTCAGTGAGTCCAGTTGAGGAAAAGTTTAGTAAGTCAGAGTCTATGTGAGACAGGTTGGGGAAAATTTTGGTGATTCTGAGTCCGTGTGGGCCTTGAGCACAATATATATTTCATAAGGAAATGTGAGTTAGCTCGAATTTTCTTCCCGACCTATATGTATCAGTAAGGTTCGTATGTTTTAAAATACTTTTTATTGATTATATATGCAACTTGGAAAGTCACGAGAGCCGAATATGGCAGTTGAGAGTCATTACAATAATCAAGAAATCTTAATTTGTGTTTGGCAGGCTGACGATTAGCACTGAGTATTTCTCTCCTGCATATTGACAGGGAGGCAGAGCCCTGTATGTAAACATTTTACCGGAAATATGAATCTTAGAGTGGCGTGATAAGCAAAGCGGCAGTTGCATCGCGCAATAAAACCATGAACTGCGAGACAGCTGATCTCTGACGAACATACATATTGTTAAAGCATGTAGAAGTATTTAGAGAGGAAATAAAACTGTTGCAGGAATCAGCAAAACGCAGTAACAAAAAGCTTGAAGAATGTCGCATACTGCCGTGGAGTTCCAGAAATTTAGAGCAGCTTAACACAAATTCGCCACTCCTTTTTAGACAGACGCATGGTTACGCCTGCTTCCGAATGAGAAAGCAGGCAGGTTTTCTTTTCACAATCAGAGCCCGTTACAAAGCAGCCACATGTTTTTACACAAGAACGGCTTTGAAAAACAATACTCTAGGCAGTGGTGATGTTTTAATCGTAATGAGAAATTTCACATTGCAGAATGGTGCGTTTGCGCTATTGTGAAGTACAGCAATGGTACTGCATTGAACGCCATTCCCACGACATGAACCAAGATCAACCAACGTTGGGTTAGAACAATTTCAGATTGTGCACGAAGCCCTACAGGCTTGTACGGTGGTACTAGTGTATTGGATATAGCGACGGATTGGCTCAAATGCTATGAAACGCGAGTTTCAGAGTCGGGTATGAAAGTCCTAATTCCTAGCATGATTAAAGAAGGAAGCCAACTCTTGTCGAACTACAGTGGAGCTCTGTTTAAACATTTTCGTATTGGTGAACTTCACTGATGACTAGATCTGTATCGTCGCAACTTCAGCAACGACTTTCATCACAAGGTGTTGCAGAAAAAACAGGGTTGAAGGTAATAATAATAATAATAATAATAATAATAATAATAATAATAATAATAATAATAATAATAATAATAATAATAATAATAATAATAATAATAATAATAATAATAATAATAATAATAATAATAATAATAATAATATATTGTAATAGTGTAAAATAAAAAATATTAATATATATTCCTCCCTTAACACAAAGGGACATTGTAAAATAACGCACAAAATATGTGTCATTTATATCTTTCCGGCAGGGCGAACTTTGGTTCGCATTTCCCACTTACTGATGTTAAAGTGGGCCAAGTGAAGCCGTCGCGTAAGTTGTCGTGGAGTAGTATAGAGTCCGGCTATATCCAGTTCAAAAGCATGAGCACTGAAGCTGAAACTAAAGTACTTTTTTCTTGCATGGTTTCCACATTGTGGAGAGCCGAAGAGCTGCGAGACGTACTATCGCAACAGGTGGTTCGAATACGTTCCGGTTCCCGTTTTCCCAAACTAAGTTCATTCGTAACAATACACTCGAGTGCATCGCACTACTCACTTTTATCTCCTCGATGAACGAATCAGGAAAGTCGGATAGGCTCGCCATTGCCGGCGTGCTGCAGCACCGTCTGCTCTGGAAAAGTTTTCGCCGGCTCACCGAAGTTGCACTCGCCGCCATATTGTTTTCTTCCTTTTGCCTCTCTTTGTTTCGCTTTACCTCAGTCAAAAACGCACCGGGACTGCAAAAAGCACTGCGCTCCGGCCGTGCGAAACAATGAAATCGCGAGCGGTTAGAGTCGTCGAAGCGATCACCAATGGAAAGATGTACGCAACACCTGCCTTCTTATCACTTCTTATAGGTACCGACTCCCTCCTTTCTTCCTATCTATCCCACGCATCCTCTCCTCCCCATTCTGTCGCGCAGAGCGTTGCCGAGTTAGGGAAAGTGGGATATACGCAGGCGCCACCTACTGGACGCAACTGGTGCCTTCGGTTGGCTGGCGCCCGGAGATTACCAGCGGGTGGCGTTAAAGTAGAGGGAGAGGAGGAAACGATGAATGGGGGAAGGGTGTCGGAGAAGAGCTCAAATACAGAATGCCAATGAAGATTCCAGGATGGACCCCTTTCTAGCCCTTTCCTTTCCCTTTCGATGACACTTCGATTGAAGGAGTTCTCTGCCAAGTGGAGTGGATGTGCGCGCTGGCGACTTAACGGCGTCTCGCGTCGGCAGCGCAAGCATGAGTGTCGCTAAAGGTCAATTTTACGTACAGGCGTCACCATGTGACAGCATCACGCGACAGATAACCGAAATTCGGGGCGTTAAGATGACGTCACTATGACGTGTTTACGTGACATATTGCTCAGTGAAAGGTGCTCAGATCACGGAGGCAGTGCAAAGCCACGTTATGTGTCGAACGTTTTCGGATGGTGGCTGCGCAGGATCAACAAACACATTGACTGGGAATAACAAGATGATAGATGGCTTTCGCTTCGTAGTCATGCTAGTTGAATACGCTAGAGACCCTGTGAGTTTTTGGCAGTACTGAGTGTACGTGGCTTAAAGACCAGTAATTTAGCAACAATAGACCTTTTGAAGTCGGTCTAGAAATCGTCCTGATGTTGAAATTTTATATTGCGAACAAAATTGATGTATGAAAGGTTTTAGCTTCAATTTGATGTGAAGTGACATTGAACTTTGGGTCGGGGGGATCGGAGCTCCAGGTGCTAACTGTCAAGTTCATCACCCGGAAGGGTTGGTTAAATGTGGTACATTACTCGCTTGTCTTGCGGAAAGCCTTATATCAGCCGACCCAGGAGGTGCTTAAATAAAACTTCAGTAAACTACAGGGTGTCACTAAAAGCTTAGCCTTCAACAAATTGTGTGCTTGCATTGTAAATATTGCAAACGGTCACCCGTTGCCGCGTCAAACAAAGGTGCTATTTGGGCATAAAGGAAGGACAGCACGACAAGTAGGTGAGGTACTTTTCATTCCCAAATATAGTGATATGTGCGCTGATAGGCTATTAGTTTAGTTGCACAAACTATAAATTGCTTATCTAGGTGCCAACTTCAAATTTTTCACGTGTATTTCTTTTTTGTTCGCCGTATCTGTGTTGTCTGCAATGTCTTCGGCAATCTGTGTTTTCCTTGTGCTAGTTTATTTTCGCGCAGTTCTTCGTGGTTGTATATTTCCAGCTTGTTTAGTGATCAACACTTCTAAACAACACATAACGGAACATTGTAGCACTGCGACACATGAAAAATCTATCTACTCATCACAATCGGTTGCTAGCACGTGTTCATTATAATATAAGGAAGGGTGCTATCAAGTAATCATAAACGTCTTTCAGGCGTATAATGCGTCAATATCAAGCTTTATTAGGCGTAGAATCACGACAGAGTTCCATTCGTCATCACTTCGTCCAATATTCCTTGATAATGATCCCGTGGAAACGGCAACCACGATTTTGATAGGGCACCTCTGTTTCGGAATTCCCCTGAATAGGTTTGAAAAGTGTAAGCATTTTGGTTTGTGATGAAGCATTAACGTCTCAGTGGCTGTGAATACGTTCAGACCAAATGTGCCATCGTTGTGGGCATGAGCTGTGCCTTTTGGTATTTTTCTGTGCCTCTTGGCAATGAAATCAATCGAAAGCTAGGTCGTTCTTGCGCAACTCAGCATAAAATTAAAGAAAGAAGAGAGAGTCAGTGAACAAAAACAAGCCCATATAGATTATTGAACGAAAACGACGTCGCTTTGACGTAGACTTTTTTATTCAAAAGACTGTCTTTTTTCATAAAAACATTCATAATAACACCAAAGACTCTTCAGACATAAAAAAACAAACAAGTTACACTCGTGCATAAGCTTTAACAAGGATCGGTGGAACGCTCCTCTTATCGACTCTTGTAAGCTGGTATAAAGGGTGACCAGGACGGTGACCGGTTGCTCCGAGAAGACTAAGCTTGCTCTAGGCTCGAGCACATAGTTGCGTAGCTTTATGAAACCAGCCTTTCCACATGTTCGTGAAGCAGTATTTTCACATAGATAGATCGTGGTATCACCTTCCTGGCTACTTACAAACCACATTTTGTGTACCTTAAGTAAGGATCATGAGACAGGCCCAGGTGACCAGGACTCACGATAACAAAACTGCTACGAGGGCTATAATTATGACTTTGTATTTTTAACGTGCTTTTAGGTGGTGATACTGGGAGAAGCGTAGTAAGTAGGGCTAGTTTGTACGGGAACATTTCAACACTAAGCTGTGCCGCAGTTTAAATGTTTTTCTTCTTATGCCGTCACGCTGTGCAGTTTATTCTGACGATTGACTGGGTATACTGGCCAGGGTGGCGAGAGGGTTGGGGGTGTAAACCCCGGTCCCCGAAGGAAGTTTCAACTTAGGATATGTATATGTACAAACACGCATATAAACGCATTCACGGGTTTATACAAAGCATGGTTGAGCATCTGGATCCTGTAGTCCTAGTCAGTGCCTTGAAGGGCGTAAAAACATCGAAATTGATTCATGATTGCAATGGTAGTGCACAATAAGCACTCGTCTCTTGATTGGTACGCTTCGTCACATTGAAAACATTCAGAAGGACTCCACGAGGTTTCAAGCACCGCCGATTTATCTCAGTACAAATGGTGCGCAGCCACTGACCCGAAAGACGCTATTCAATCCTGGGCTCGGCGGTTGCATTTCAATGAAAGCGAAAGTCCAGAAACATGCGTACTTTTCGTAGGTTTAGGTCAACTCTGAAAAACCTCAGGTGGCCGAAATTTTCAGAGCTGTAGACTACGCCGTGTCTCAAGATGGCACTGTGGTTTCGGTACATAAAGCTTCGACAGTTACTTTATTATTTACATTAAGACAAAATTTGGTGCTTTGGACGGTAACTTCATCTATATTGACTTCCAGAAATGTCTTTCGAGATGAGGCAAGCATCGCATCATTACAAAAGCTTTTCGTGCAGTGCGCTTCCACAGGGTTTGAGAAAACTTTGCATTCGTTCTGTTTTGTTTCCCCGAAATTCTTTAGGCAAACGGAAACTATCCCACCTAAAGCTGATAAGCGCACGTTTTGAGCTCTTCAAAGATTGGTTAAACTCTCCCTTGTGCTGTTTCGCATTGTACTGAGGATGCCGCCGCTCCTACAAACGCGCTACATCACACTTGCGTGGGAGACATGGAGATCGATGGTGGTTGCTAGACGGGTGGCGCAGCCAGCATATGGGAGAGATATAAGGCGAGGAAAGGGTAAGAAGGGTGTGGTGAGCGGATGCGACTATGGGGCATCGAACAGCGGTATAGATAGCGGCGCAGGTCGGCATAATCGCGCCCTAGCCGGGCAACGTGAAAGCGAAGAAGGAAAGAAGGAATGCCCACGTCTGGGGGAGCGATAAAGCTGCGGATGAGCTATAAACTATGAAAAAAAAAAAAAACGGAATGCGTTAATGCAACTGCGGCGTCGTCACCTAAAATGACAGAAACAAAAAAAAAGTATGGTGGCTTTCTATCTCCCATTGCTGGCTCGTGGGTCGATCACGTGTTCACCACGTGACCACCTGTGGCGTGTTTCCAGCGAGATGAGGCTCATTGTGAGGCCGCTGCCGCCTCCGCACGCTCGATTGGAGTGGGCGCGAATCCGGGGTTTTTTCAAAAACATTTGTTTTTGGTTTTTTTTTTGTGGCGTACTTATCAATATTGCAGCCGCGCTTGAGCCGGCAGTTGAGAGCTTTTGAGAGTGAGCACGGTGACTTGTTGTTTTTCTTTTTTGTAAGCACTTTATAATACAGGATCTCGATAAATATGAGCTACAGCGAGTCGAGTGGTTGTAGTAATTTAAGCAGGCGGGAATCTTTTTCAGTCGCATCTGACGTAACTCTGTGTCGTGCTAGATACCATATAGGCAAGCGCTCTTCTGTAGCTGGCTTCCCCATTGACTAAAAGTGAAAAAGTGACAAAAACGATCTTTGAAGTTGTTTTAACTCTTATGAATCCATACCCTACAATAAATACATTTTATGCAACGTGATGAACAGCCTCGTACGTGAAATAGTTGATGTTGTTCATGGTTTGCTATTTATTTCTGGGCTAATGCTATGTTTCAAACGAATCGGCGTGTCCATTTTTCGTCTTTACACCTTGTAAGTCAAACTGACGCTACTGCGCAGTTTTTCCGCAGTATGTCTTATTGGTTATATCTGTTTAGTCGTACAGGAAGGTGGTGGAAAACATATAAAGGCGCCATTTCTAGCTTCACATGTCGAAGCACTTCCGGCCGGGGAGTGCTTGACAATATGAAACTACAAGTTGAAGACTACGATTGATTATATAGGTCACAGAACTCACTCATGAGTGGACTCGAGACGCAGATGAAGCCGTGCGTCTGAGTCTGAGTGAGCCAAGCTAAGCAAAATTTGGGTGAGTCTGATTCCAAGTGAGTCCAAAGCAAAATATGTATTTCTCGAGTGAGTCTGAGTCAGCTGCACTTTTTTTTTTGCCGACCTACGGCTCTATCTACTCATCTTCAGCATTACTATCAGTCTCACCTGGATCAACGTTTGTACTCACGTCTGTTCACACGTATTGCTGGGCAGTTTTGTTCATTAACCACTTCAATGTTTGTTGATCAGAGGCATGAATAACATATGGGCGTGCCTCGACGTACCCCCTACATTTCTTCCGGGGAAGTTATTGATGGATACATCCGATGTAGTCATCTTGTGGAAAAAAAAAAGACCCAACTGGTTCGCGAATACTCATACCTCGTATTCGAAAGTACTATATATCAAACACTGTCAAGAACATCACCGATTACGTGAGATATTGGATAAGCATTGCAACCTTGGTCACGAGAGCTAATTCTAGGCCATGGTGCAATAATACTTTAGGTGAGCGAACACCGGGACTATTCGCTACCCGATAATGTTCTGCTTTGCAAGAAGCCCGAGAGATGGCGCTACAAACGTTCTCCTGATCCCCCTCTTTTTCAGCGTAGGAAATCCCCGTAGCATACGTAAGTAAGTAGCGGCACTCATTTATCGTCGCCACAAGAAGCTCGCCGCATCATACTTCCTCCTTTATCACGCCCTCTTTAGTGGCGCCACTCTATGCGTGGCGCGTAGTTGATATCACGCGACAACCCAGTTTTCTCAAATTTGGAAAGAGTGACCCACGTGCCGTATGTGCATTGCGGAATATGCCAGCAGCCCGCCACGGTCCTCAGTTCGGCGAGCCATCTATCGGCATTCCGCAAATGAGAACGTAATCGGTCCCTCCCCGCCAAGCGATCACTCCGCGACGTTCGCTCAACTCAAGTATTCTTGCACCATGTACTAGGCTAATGGACTCATTATTTGACTGACTCGGACTCCATTGCAATTGTTGAGTCTGAGTCAGCCGGGTGAGTAATGTTTTGGTGAGTTTGAGTCCGGGTGAGCCTACTTGAAGAAAGCTTTTGTGAGGTTAAGTCTGAGTGAGTTCCACGCTGCCAAATATATTTAATGAGTAAATCTGATAAGTGTCAACGATGAGTGAGCTTCCACAGGTACTGTCAACCTAATATATATATATATATATATTAGGTTGAATATATATATATATATATATATATATATATATTAGGGGGAAGGGGGGCCTGCGGCCTTGTCAAGCTGGCATCACGCCAGCTTTTTCTGCAGGTCTCCTGCATCATGTATCCTTGATGCGAAATAAAGTCATTATTATTATTAATATTATTATTATTATATATATTTGTGTGTGGGGGGGAAAGAAGTGTATACTTAAGGGCTCGTTTTTCCGTGTTTCGACACTATAATAATGAGATATATGAAAATGAAAATATAACATATAAGCACGTAGAAAAAATTGTTCTGCAAAAGACTGTTTCGGTCGCGGAACCAGCCTTCGTCAGAGGCCGGTCCCGCAGATGCTCAGCCTCCTACTTGCTTGGTATATTTTTCATACCACGCCACTCATTACCTCATTTGGCTTCTATATAGCTATCATTGAGATTTCCGTGGTAATCTGCAATAGCCCGATATCCCCTACGGCGAAGAAAACTGCTCAAATCGAAATCAAAACATTCGATGCACTTGCTGTAGGCCTTCAAGCCTTCGCTGCCTTCAGTTTTCGTCGGGAGAGCGAAGTATGCACTTATCGTTTCGCAGTGCGAGCGAAAGCGTGACAGTGCAAACCACCATGTGATTATGTGAGAGCGGTAGTGCAGGACTCCGTAAACTTCGACGACCTGAGGTTCTGTAACGTGCATCCAAATCTGAGCACACGGGCCTAGAACATTCCCGCCTACATCGGAAATGCAGCCGCCGCAGGCGGGATTTGATCCCGTGACCTGCGGGTAAGCAGCCGAGTATCTTAGCCATTGACCACCGGGATGGAAGAGACCAGATAGCGGTGCTCGAGAAATCATTTTTCACATTAGCCCACTAAACAGAATGTCTGTTGAATGGTTTGAACTACCTGAATACCCATGACATCTTGTTCATCTTAGGGCAAATATTCCTTCCGCACAAATAGCGCTCAGCTATTTCGTGATATTTTGAGGTTGTAAAAGTGTTTGAAATTTTTTATCAGTCCTATGGGAAAGTGGCCGCCAAAGCGCGTTTGCGCAATGTCATACGATAGCTTGTGTTTCTGTAAAAAGGGCTACGTATAAAACGATTTCTGGTGGACAGAGTTGTAGGTGTTCGATTATATTTGAACTTTCGATGCCTTTGCTCATTATTGCGAGACAATGCCGTTCATTTTACGAAGCACTCTTTGCGATGACAAAAACTGAAATTGCCGATGATTGATTGATGCCGGATGTCTTGTGGTTGTCGATTATAAATGACTCGCATTTAGTTGACACATGTCCACTCTACGCATTCGTTTTAGACATGTACCAGATATGAAACAAGCGCATGCGTAGGGTAGCTGTTCTTTCGTAGTACGTATACTCATGTGATGAAGCGTATCGCAACGTCACGAAGATAGGAGGCTGTTGCGTAGTCAAGACTAGGCACATATATACAAGTGTTTGCGCAAGGTGCGCCTGCATTAAGTCTCCAGTCATCGAGCTTCAGCCATGGGCAACGCGCAGGGCAAACGCGAGCAAAGGAGTGGAGGCGTTTCCCGTGAGGACGATAGCGAAATCCAGGAAAGCAACAAGGCTGCCACTGTTCCCGTACGCGATGAAGCACAATCGGTGCGGCTTCCATCCGCTGAAGATGACGAACCCGGCGGCGTAGACAAGGCAAACCACTGCGAACCACTGGGAACTACGAAGCCTACGATTTCGTCACCAAATACCTGGGAGACGATGCCAAGTCCAAACATTCATACCCATGGCCGTTCGGAGGATTGTCAAGGCACTAAGATTAGCATTATAGCAGGGAACAGTGCTGAACTGCGACACCACCGTTTAAATCCCACAGGAGAGAAGACGAAAGTGCCAAACGGTATCTTGCCGTGCAGTGATGCCGCAGCTTCGGGACAGGAAGACTCGAATGCTGAGAAAAATGCTAACCACATCTTCATGAAGGAGCGACTTCAAGCTGATTGCGCTGATGAATTTCAAGGTAAGGAGGCCTCGTCCACACACACGTCTGAGTCAACGGAGCTGAGGTCAGAAGCTGTGCTGTCAGATACGAATCCCTCGATTGAACCTACGAGCGTGATGGAAGCGGAGACTTCTTCCTCCACTTCTAGACCATCGCCGAATAGAAACCTGCGTAGAAGCTCGGGTTCGCCAAGTTCCAGTCCATCTTCAGCTCGCCAGGTACCAGCGAAGAAGCTCCAGAAAGTCTGGGGCGCGTCCATGCTAGAATTACTGACGTCCTTGGCCGCGGATGACGTGGCTCTCGGGGCGGACGCATTTCGTGCCCCGGAGAAGCTGGACCAGTCGCCCCCACCGACTTCTCACTACCAAGATAATAGCGAAGACAGTTGGCGCACGAGATGCCAGAGGATACTATGTCCCCCCGACTGCGCTTACTGTCAAAGCGCCATTACGGAAGCCATCGAAGTACTCGAGGAAGACCAGGACGCCTCGAATACACCAGAAGCATCACCCTTCCGTCCCGCCGATCACTCTGCTTTCCGTAATTTCAATTTTCCAAGCAGCGGGGAGGAGGACGCCCAGCGACAACTAGCGTCAAAGGCCGCGTTAGTAAGCCTAGCTCCCGCAAGAATGCTAAAACCTCAAGTATTGGATACCTGCACGTGGAAAGTACCTCTTTGCAAACGAGAAAGGCGCCGTGCTAGCATGACGTCCACATCCACAAGTCCTGAGCAGACCCTCCCCCCAAGGGTAATACTTCCACCATGTTCACAAGTTGGTGCGAGCAGCAGCAGCGCCTCGGCCAACGAGCTGCAAACATCAAACTTTTCAGAACCAGGGGCATCATTTCAAGTTCCAAATGCAGTAAGGCAACTGCTGCAACAGCTAGGTATGCCTTCGCAGACCGCTGTAGCTCTCCTCGACGAATGTCCCATACACATGGACAGAGGTGGTATCCCATTGACGCCGGCAAGCAGCAGAGTTGTGCGAAGCGTACTTGAAGATCCTGCTGGAACGCGCCTGCTTTTCAGTAACGTGCTTCAGTTCTTGGCGCAACAAGCTGCTTCAGGAAGGTCGTTGTTGTCTGCTGAACGAAGCGAGGAAGAGTTGACGAACCTGTTTAAAAGATGCTCAGAAGTACGCGAGGGCTATCAACGTCAGCTTCGGCTACTAGCTCTACCATGTAGCTCTGAGGAAAGCGAGCACGTTGAGCCTCGGACGTTATGGTCACCGCAACAAGTGGATGACGTCAAAAAAGAAATCCACTCCTTTTTGCAGCAAGTACAGCAGTTCTCGGAACAGGCGCAGCTTTTCTATCAACAAGCATTCATATTCGTTACCGACTTCAAGGCTTTTCAGTTGCGAGTTGAACACCTGAAGCAGGCCATCGAGAATGTTGCCAAGACTGTTCCACAGTCTGAAACGCTGAACGAAACGCAAGCCCCAAGGGATACACAAGGTACGCAAGCTAGCCTCGACGAGCTGCTCGGCGGCTTTCCTTTTATCGAGAGCTTTATTCGACTCGTTGAACGGTTCTCTCAACGACTCTTTTCTCGAGTGCAGGTTACCGAAGCTAGTGCAGTGACGGAAAGAACCCCCTCGCGGGCCACCTGCTGTTCCGAGGAAAAACAAGTTCCGCAGGGGTTTGAAGGTCGGTGTTCACCGCAACGAAACGGCACCTCTCGCCGAAGTGACAACCCGCCTACGTCCCCATGTTTCACACGTTCTCAACGACGCGGCTCTCGGGAAAGTGGTGACGTCATCACCATTGCAGCCAAGGAAGTGCGCTGCGTGTTTATCGAAGATTTCGAGCAAGAAAGTATCTCAAAAAAAGTTCGTAATGAAGCTTCAGGTAGTTCAACTAGTTCACCGCAAAATGTGACGCGCTCTGTTTTGGGGTTCCCACCTGTCACTTCTGAGAGCCCGGGCTCCTTCGAAGGCGACAGTTCGGTGTCCCATGAAAAACCAGAACATCAAGAGGTCTTGGAACAAGTTCATCATGGAGCTTCGGAAGGTTCATTGTCAATTAGTGCTCCACGAAATGCGACGCCTTCTGTTTTTGTCTTCCCATCTGTGACCTCGGAAGGCCCAGGCTCCTTCGAAGGCGGCACTTCGCCATCCCACCAAACACGAGGTCCTAGTACTACGCAAGACATGGTGGCATGCCCGTCAGAAAATGTGACACCACAATTTCCGCCGGAGAAGTCTCAAGAATTCGCAAAGTCGTCATCTTCGCAAGAGGCAAAAGCGTCATCAGAAAAGACCGAGTCTTCACGTGACCATCCTCCTTCACCAAATGCTTTCGAAAAACTGTGGCGGTCATTTTCGTTCCGCAAACGTTCCGGGTAAACTGAAACAAAGGTCGTAAAGTGCAAGACTGCTGGACTATTTTGCGCCACGCTTCCTCCAATGCCCTTCTTCTACACCTCCTTTTACTGTTGGTTCCTGTTACCACTGACATTTACGTGATGTATGCGTGTTCTGTGCGTGGTATTCGACAAAAGGCATCGCCAAGAATGACTGCATGTGCTGGCTCGATAAACGTCTTCCAGAGTGTTGTCAAACTATTGCGAGACTGGTATCGTATGTGTTGGTGTGCGCGAGTGTGACGTATCAAGTAGACGAAAGTGTGCCGTCCATTTTGATTGAATCGCTTCTCGACAATAAGGACGAACGAATTCAAATAAATCGTTTTACTTTGCTACTCATGGGTTCTTGTGGTGTCTCTTCTGTAGTAGACAGTTGTTTTTGCCTTCTCCGCAGGGACAGTTACACTATTCTATTTGCAGAGTGTATTTTTCGTCGCTTTTGACTTGCATAAGGTGTTTGCTACAAAGTGCGAATATCGATAAAAAAACAGGCAAGGAGTTGGAACCAATAAATGAGCCATGAGGTGGTGGGAAACATCTGACGTACTGTCGTACGGCAGCGCAAAAGCCACGTGCAGAATATGATGACTTGCGCAAGCCTTCCAAATATTGATGCGAGAATTAGGTGTAAGCTGATCGCCGGTGAACGTATGCACTTAACATGGGAAACACAACACTGCGCAGGATTTTAACGGACGCTCTGAGAAAACCTGGAGTCATAGTTTATTGCCAAGCCACTTACACTTTTTTTTGCAATTGTGTTCGTAAAACAGATGGGGCTACACCAATGTAATATTCTTTACGAAGTGTGCCATACTTCGTTCGTAATAGGGTAACATAGCAATCAAGTTGGATCGGTCTTTATTTCGCTTAAAAGCTGTGGCGATTCCTGGAGCAGTTTGCTCCGCTCCAAAGCGGCAGCATCAAATGCACCCCATCTTATGATGTGCAAAGGAAGTTTCAGAAAGTTTTAGTCAATAATTTCTGCGTTAAAATTGCGTTGACGCACGAAATATACTGATGACATACGGCTAGCACACAGGCATAAAAAATCTATTCGGTAGTCTAAATGTTCAAATTTGAAACTCCTTTGACTGATGCAAGTTTACAAGGCGAAAAGTAGTGAACTTAGTACTGCATGCGCAGAGGGGTGCAAGCAAGCTCTGTGCTTGCTTGATTTGTGCCTTGCTGTGCTATATAGATGCAGCTCACCCTTCCGATAGCCCCGAAGCATCAGAAACATCCATTATAGCAACGTCCTAATCTTCTTAACAGTGAAATGTTTTCGAATGTTTGTTTAATACGTCACTTGAACTTCCTGTCAAATCCGCCAATTTCGGCGGAGCAAGAACTGTTGCTCCACGGAGCAATCCGTGATCTGTGGTTGCTCTCAGTTTGCCATTGGAGCACACGATTCACGCTCCGAATCCGCCATTGGGATGTGATTGCTCCGCTCAGAGCAGAAAAACTTGATCGGGATCTCCCACTAGAATTCAACGTTAGTGTAGATTCATGCATGTAGAAAGAGTGTCAAAAATGCGGCGCCCGAATGCAACCCACGGACGTATTGCCGACGACCCGCTGCTTCTCCAAAAATAATATATTTTTGACATTTCCAAGTAGTGCTCGAATTACTTACGCGCCTATGGCGATCAACAACGAGCAGTTCGGGTGCACTACAAAGACGAGACTCATCTCAAGCAATTTTTCACTGAGACAGTCCATGCGGTCACTATACATTGAAAGGTAACCGTGTAACAACGTCTAGTATATTTTGGAATCTGAGTTCCAGGTCTGTCACTAGGTATATGCGTATCGGTATGTTTCTCCAATCCTGACGCCAAGTCCACTTCAGAAGTGATCCAATTATGAGATATGACAAATGCGTTCTTTTACGTTGTAGTGTTAGGTATCATTTTGTGTCAACCCCATCTTATCCGACCCGCCCCTAGGTTTTATTTTGTTTGAACCCATTCTTAACTGTCCCGGCCCTTGCTGGATGAATTAATTTCGTGACTTCACGCCGCTAGCTGGGGTGAGTTTCGGACGTCTGGCCTGTCTCTTTTTTCACTGGCAATATTTTTGTTGTTTTTTGTATTTTCACAAACATCTCAGCATCACGTTTTTTTAACGGACTTAACACCGGAAAGCCACCGGACATATGTGAGAGACGTGATAAGAGATGTATGTGGATAATTTTCACTAATGCCCTGAATACGCTATAGCATACACGGTAACAGGAATTTCGATCACTCATGAGTATTCAGTGCTACGAAGCAATTATTTAACTTTTACAAAATAATATACCACAGTAACAAAAGGGATAGGGCATTATATGTAAATTTAATCTCTATGTTGTGAACTTAGCGCAGCAGAAAGAATATGACCAGTAAAAAAGACGCCTCCTGTTTTAAGCGTGCGAAGACGAACAGACCATCCTTATCCTGGCTTAACGAGGCACATAGCTTAAAAGAACTTCAGCCTCGTCACAGCATCGCTAGTAGTAACGAGAATGTCCAGCCCATGATAGAATAAACCGCAACAGCTTTGGAGTCATCTTGCGAGCCTTTCAAAAGGGGTTTCAAAAATTTTAGAATGATGTGAAAACTATAGGCGTGCAGTCTCGCCCGTTCCGCCCAAAATAGAATTGATTCCCCCGTTTTATACGGTTTTGATAGGCAGATGCAATGGACGGCAATATGCTGTATGAGTCATCTGGATTACACTGCACATGCAATGATCCTGAACATCGATAGATTTTCTGTGCGTGATGTTTAACTAAGGCCATTTGTTCACGTATGATAAAGAGAATTCGGGAGGTGTTAACAACAAGGAGTGAGGTGCTGTTCGTGGGGCTGACTGGTGTTCATTGGGAAGAATCATTGTAAGCATAACTTTATTGCGGGGAAGTATAACTTGGAGCAGAAGAAAGGTCACGTAGCGGGCGACAATAAGCGGCAGGACCAATGTCTTCAAATGACAAGCTAGTAAGGCTGCGCACAACACGGATCTATACATTATCTTCCAACGTACTTGGGCAGGGCAATCGTCTTGCTTCCATGAAGCCCGTTTCTTTGGGGGCAATCTGAAAAAGGATGGGCTATATTCGTAGTATTCTCGTATCAAGACTGTCAACAGACATATTGAGACCAACGTTGCACGTCCGAAACTCAGCTGCTTTGGCTGAACATTTGTGAACATGAGAGCCAAGTTGGCCCGTGAGTTACTCAAAGCTCATGTCATAGAAACAAACATGGGTGAAATTATCCGCAGCCCTTTTGAACAACGTCTTTGATATATGCGATATTACTTCGCGGTCTTCATTCCTACAGACCAAAATAAGAGTGACCAATACTCAAAAATGCATTCCGTTAACAAGGGTTGTGGCAATAAACGGAGGAACCACTTGCACAGTTCGCGAAAAACTGCACAAACATGCAGTAAGCGAAGTGCGCTTTTTAACATCGCCGTTTAGGTGCCCTCAATCGCTACAGACATGCTGATAGGTAGGTGTGCTTCACATCAAAGCAAGTACGGCACGCCAGCTTGTCACAAGGGCTCAAGCAATGCCTGTGCGCTTGCGCAAATTAGCTTCGATGCGCGGCCGCACCGTGTACGGTGGCGCTCTGCGGAGCGCAGCGCCACTGCGCCGTGTTCGTACCCAGAGTGAACGGCACTGCACAAGGCAGCCTAAGTCCGTAATAGGGACGCTATCCTGAACACTGTTTCATTCCACCATTCCGTCAAGTTTCGTGATGGTGGCATTTTAAGCTAGTCAGAGAGGACACACAGCGGGCCAATTAGACTTGACCGTTGTCTGTATTTGAGAACATGGCGGAATTTCCATGAATAGCACTATATGATACAGTGCCGCGTGAACCCTGCCGTACCTCAGCCCACTCGTTATAAAGCTCCAAACAAACATGTGTAGCGCCCACATAATAATGAAAGGCTGGGCTAGAATTTTATACAGATTGCCAAAAGTGCAATAATTTATTACATTGATTGATTGAATTGGAGGTGTTGTTAGGCAACTGTTTGATTAGGCGAAATAAAAAAAAATTACTTGCTGCAAGCGAAGAGAAACATTACCCTGGTTCCATTCTGCTATGGTCCATTTACATACGCATTTAAAAACTTTTGCCCGTGTCACGTGGAGAACATGGCAGACAAGAAAATAAGACTGCGACTGTATAATGGAAAGGCTCAACTTTGGCCCGCTGTCGTGATGCACAAAGAGTTCTAACAGCCACCGCGCAAGTGAACTTGTGAATGTGACGTCACGGCTGACTTATCCAGTTCTTTGAATCTGATATATCTATACAATGTTATGAAATTTGGGGGCGTCCTGATAATATTGGACACCGCATTCTGCCGCTTCAATGGCATAACAAATATTAACATAAAAAGAAAAGGCACAAAAATAAGCGAAAACAGATAACCATGAATAGGTACGGGAACTAAACTAGTTTGCCACGAGCGCTCAACTCAGATGATAAGCACGTACGATAACGAGTCGTCCACAATGACCGCAAAACCAACAAATCTGATTACATGACCTGGTATCGGGAATGGTCACGTGACCTTTAAAATTTGCGCAGCTTCGGTGCCGCCATTAGGTCGCTATCGCTGCAGCCGAACGCCGTGTGAAACTCCGACACGCTGGAAGCGGCTAGCGTGCATGCCGCCGACGCCACTTCTTTGTCCATGGAGTTGAAGTCTTGTTGCGGCTTGATGCCAGCGCAGAGGGCAAGGCAAGTGTGCTTCAAGAACAGCTGTGCCGAGGAAAATCTAGCGTCATCATGCGAGTCACTCACAGCCACCAGCGATCCGTATCGGAAGGCCAGCTTAATCGCCAGGGCAGCCACGAAGGCGTCGTTTCTAGCGGCTCCATTTCGGAGCCGCTAGAAGCGTTTCTGCTCCATTTCTAGCGGCTCGTGCAACATGCACGACTGGTTGCCGTAGCACTTCAGTAGAGCCCCGTAAGTGGTCGCAGTCTTGTTTGACTACCTGGACCCGGCAACAACAGTGCCGAGGAGTAGTCCTAGTGCCATGTGTGTCATCTGCGTTCCGAGCAACGCGTCGTTGGCGTTGCTGTAGTGCCCGTACGTCGTAGAAGAACACTGGTGGCCCGGCGAACATGTGTGGAACGACGATCCTATCGGTGGCGGGGTCTGCCATAAGCATAACTTCAACCATGTTCACATATTCGTCGTCCTTGCGCACCGTGTCAGCGTCTTGGTCGACGTCGTCATCGACCTTAAGCCGAAAATTGTGTTCAAGCGAAAATTGTGTTAACCGAAAATTGTGTTCAAGCGGCCATTGCCGATCTCTAGCTTGGTCAGGGAGCTGTTGCTCAGGCTGGACATCTGCAACCCTTTAGACTTCAAGACGGTGCTTTGCCGGTCTGTCTCACTCATCCATCCGATACCCGCGGTTATCCGCTGACCAAACTCCGCCTTGAATACCGAGAAGTACTCGTTCACGGTCGAGACCGTGTCATTCAAGATGGACAGTATTTTGCTCAAGGCCGGTAACCAGAGGTGTCTGAACATGATGATGGGGCCTTGGTGAAAAAACCTTTGCACCAGCTCCGGTTGAAGCTTAGAACCCGAGGTGGGTATGTATTGAAACTTTAGGACGTTGACCATCACCAGGGCCAACGAGTACAAGGCTCGTACAATCAGCTCGTAGCGGAGGGTGGTCTTCACATCAATACACGCGCCCTTGAAATTTCTCCCGATGACTCTTGCGGTGGCGGGCCACTGTGGTGCATTGTCCAAAACGTTGGCCATCGTAAGCCACTTCCCGGGTGGGAGATCGGTGCAGTCGCCGGCTGAAGGCAAGACTAGCGGTGAATTATGATTATGCGGATGCGGAATTCTAATGCTGTCGTCGAGATCCTGGCATTGTTTGATCACGGTGAAACTGACTAGCATGCGATGGTATTCAGCACTGACTCGAGGAATGCGTTGGCCAAGCGGCCATAGCCCACACTGGGAAGTCATCGCTTGAAGGAGGTCCACCTCTCTACTATGAAGTAAGTCTTGCCTTCATCTTTGCTAGTAGTGATCTTGAAAAGGGCGTGCAACTGATAGAGGTACGATAACCGAATGAGGTGTGCCAGTGCATCTTCTTCGCAAAGACCCCGCCATGATTTCAACTTCATTTCAGTGACCTACGGCAACAAAGAATTTGACTAGGTCAGATTCCAAAAAAAAGAATAATAACACGAGAACACTGCGTTAAACCGCAGTTATCGTCATGTATATTAAAAAGACCACGCCGGCCACAAAACTAATGAACGCTGAAGTGAAGTAGAATTATTGACACTTTATATAGAATTTGGGCTTTTATTTAATACTTATTGCGGCACTTGCCCAGCTGAAAGTCCCAGTTTTCGTTTTTTATACATGCTTCATAAGCCGTGACCATGCTTTTGGGGGCATGTTGTAGTACTGAGTCGTCGTTTTGCCGATGTTTCTAAAGCATTTCTCGGCAAAATTATAGAAATAAGAAAGTGGCATTGTTTTCGAATGGTGCGGATGTGAAAATAATGTGCTGCACAATCGTAATTAAACTCGATATTCGACGCAAATCGCACGCGAAATTATACAACACAGCATACGGAACTTTCAAGCTTTACTATAGCTAATGATACACTGCACATGGAACTTTCTAGTAAGTACATAAAGAAGCATTCTGCTGCGGCTGATTCTGATTCTTTATTTCAGCATTCATTTACAACAAATGCTAGGACAGGAGCAAAAAGCCGCTATCATAGCGGCTTGACGAAGGCCCCTGCCCCTACAGAATTTGGCAGGAGACAACACACGTACTCAAAAAGTGAAATGCATCGATATACAAGTTATATTTCGAGAAAAAAATAATGAAACTAATAAAACACTGAAATGTGTGTTGCAAATTGACAGCACAACAAAAATTTTCCCTTTTTCTTACACAGAAGACACTTTTTTTTAGTTA